>NC_054373.1:180344503-180644503 GCF_017654675.1 Xenopus laevis
TAAGTACTACTATAGTTTATATAAACAAGATGCTGTGTAGCCATGGGGGCAGCCATTCAAGCACAGGATACACAGTAGATAACAGATAAGTACTACTATAGTTTATATAAACAAGCTGCTGTGTAGCCATGGGGGCAGCCATTCAAGCACAGGATACACAGTAGATAACAGATAAGTACTACTATAGTTTATATAAACAAGCTGCTGTGTAGCCATGGGGGCAGCCATTCAAGCACAGGATACACAGTAGATAACAGATAAGTACTACTATAGTTTATATTAACAAGCTGCTGTGTAGCCATGGGGGCAGCCATTCAAGCACAGGATACACAGTAGATAACAGATAAGTACTACTATAGTTTATATAAACAAGCTGCTGTGTAGACATGGGGGCAGCCATTCAAGTGCTGTGCTTGAATGGCTGCCTAAATGGCCAGTGTCGGGGCCCTCTCCAGTACTATTTTCTTCCTCCCCTCACTCAACCTCTAATCTCCTAGTCTCTTTTCTTTTCTTACTATAATCTGTTAGTCCATCTACAGTACTCAGCCTCTTTGTTCTCATAGAAATAAGGAATGGCCATAAAATAGGCCCAATATTTAGATGCTTGAGGGCCCACTGGCACCTGGGCCCACCGGAAGTTTTCCTGGTATCCCGGTGGGCCAGTCCGACACTGTCCATGGCTACACAGCAGCACTTTGTTTATATAAACTATAGTAGTACTTATCTGTTATCTACTGTATATCCTGTGCTTGAATGGCTGTCCCCATGGCTACACAGCAGCTTGTTTATATAAACTATAGTAGTACTTATCTGTTATCTACTGTGTATTCTGTGCTTGAATGGCTGCCCCCATGGCTACACAGCAATGTGTTTATATCAACTATAGTAGTACTTATCTGTTATCTACTGTGTATCCTGTGCTTGAATGGCTGCCCCCATGGCTACACAGCAGCTTGTTTATATAAACTATAGTAGTACTTATCTGTTATCTACTGTGTATCCTGTGCTTGAATGGCTGCCCCCATGGCTACACAGCAGCTTGTTTATATAAACTATAGTAGTACTTATCTGTTAACTACTGTATATCCTGTGCTTGAATAGCTGCCCCCATGGCTACACAGCAGCTTGTTTATATAAACTATAGTAGTACTTATCTGTTATCTACTGTGTATCCTGTGCTTGAATGGCTGCCCCCATGGCTACACAGCAGCTTGTTTATATAAACTATAGTAGTACTTATCTGTTATCTACTGTGTATCCTGTGCTTGAATGGCTGCCCCCATGGCTTCACAGCAGCTTGTTTATATAAACTATAGTAGTACTTATCTGTTAACTACTGTATATCCTGTGCTTGAATAGCTGCCCCCATGACTACACAGCAGCTTGTTTATATAAACTATAGTCTAAAAGATAGACCACAAAGAGTGGTGGTAAGTGGAACATTTTCTAATTGGACCAGTGTTGTTAGTGGAGTACCGCAGGGCTCTGTACTAGGTCCCTTGCTTTTCAACTTGTTTATTAATGACCTGGAGGTGGCCATTGAAAGTACTGTTTCTATTTTTGCAGCTGAGACTAAATTGTGCAGAACTATAGGTTCCATGCAGGATGCTGCCACTTTGCAGAGTGATTTGTCTAAACTGGAAAACTGGGCAGCAAACTGGAAAATGAGGTTCAATGTTGATAAATGCAGGTTATGCACTTTGGCAAAAATAATATAAATGCAAGTTATACACTAAATGGCAGTGTGTTGGGAGTTTCCTTAAATGAGAAGGATCTAGGTGGGACATTCACTAAGATTCGTTATTGCGCCATCGTCCGCTTCGCCGTGCTTCGCCGCACTTCGCCGCGATTCGCCGCGCTTCGCCGCACTTCGCCAGGCGTATTTTCGCCAGCACTAATCAAATTCACTAAAATCTGAAGTTGAGCTCAGGGGAAGTGTAAGGTTGCGAAGTTGCGCTAGCGTTAATTCGCCAAGCAAAGCCAAGTTACGCTAGCGATGCTTAAATTGCTGCCCCCATTGCTACACAGCAGCTTGTTTATATAAATTATAGTAGTACTTATCTGTTATCTACCGTGTAGCCTGTGCTTGAATGGCTGCCCCCATGGCTACACAGCAGCTTGTTTATATAAACTATAGTAGTACTTATCTGTTATCTACTGTGTATCCTGTGCTTGAATGGCTGCCCCCATGGCTACACAGCAGTTTGTTTATATAAACTATAGTAGTACTTATCTGTTATCTACTGTGTAGCCTGTGCTTGAATGGCTGCCCCCATGGCTACACAGCAGCTTGTTTATATAAACTATAGTAGTACTTATCTGTTATCTACTGTGTATCCTGTGCTTGAATGGCTGCCCCCATGGCTACACAGCAGCTTGTTTATATAAACTATAGTTGTGTTTCTGAAGCAAGCAAACCAGTTTTATCAGTACAGGGCTATACTGCATTATATTGTCATTCCTTTCATTTATGGTGTTACTGTTACTTTAATAAGATCCAGAGAAACAAGAGGTTTGGCCAAGACACGTGTTTTGTACAGGGAAATTCATATTTGGAGCATTTTGTATGATTAAGTGTTTGGAACACGAAACGCGTCAGGCTGTTTTGACACAATAAACTTTTTCACTTTTGGAACATCTGCCTGGTGGAAGTTTTTGCCCTTGAGTGCCTGCTTCCATTCGAGATTTCGGTTTATCCAACCCTTGTGCTGAGGGCCCAGGGCGGTGCACCTGGGCCACTTCCTTGATGTGGTGAGTAACCATTGTACTAAATATTCTATTTCAGTTAACAAAAAGCTGCAGTTTGTTAGTTTAATGTAGAAAGACACATTTAAAGGGGTGGTTCCCCTTTCAGTTCACTGTTAGTAAGTTCTAGAATGGCCAATTGTAAGAAACGGTTCAATTGGTTTTCATTTTTTTTAAATTGTTGTTGAATTATTTGCCTTCTTCTTCTGACTCTTCCAGCTTTCAAATGGGGATAACTGACTCCATCTACAAAATAAATGATCTGTAAGGCTACAAATCTATTGTTATTACTTTTTTTTATATCCTTCTGACCTCTCCTATTCATATTTCAGTCTCTTATTCAAATCAATGCATGGTTGCTAGGGTAATTTGTCTCTAGCAACCAGATGGCTAAAATTACAAACTGGAGAGCTGCTGAATAAAAAGTTAAATAAGTCAAAAACCACAAATAATAGAAATGTAAAACCAATTGCAAATTGTCTCAGAATATCCCCCTCTACATCATACTAACAGTTGAAAAGATGAACAACCCCTTTACATAATTTCTTTCATCCTTCCAGGTATCTTCTGTGCCAATTCTAGTAAGCCCCCCCCCCCTGAAATCCCACAAAAGGTTCTGTACTGATGGCGGCACTCAGTAAAAGATGCGTTTTTAGAAGAATACCAGCACCAGCCTGGGATAATGGGTAAACAACTAAATTCAGTGTGTGGGTGCCTAAAATTTGGCACCTTTCCTCTTTTATATATATATATATATATATATATATATATATATATATATATATACACTGTATATGGAGAGACCAGAATGCAGGGAACTCAACCTAAACCTGTGCCACACAGAGGGACTCAGAGATGCTTTACACAAGGGGGGTCATTTATCATCTCTGTGCAAATTTGCCCATGAGCAGTAACCCTTGACAACCAATCAAATTGTTTAAATCATTGTTTTACCTGCAGCTGGAGAAAGCCGATCAATGATTGGTTGCTATGGGTTACTGCCCACGGGCAAATTTGCCCAGTGTTGATAAATGAGCCCCAATGTATCAGTCCCAGACAGTTCAGGAAGTCCATATTAACTCCATACTGATCAGCATAATGTACCTGAGAGTCCTGCATATAGTAATTTGTGCAGTATAATTGCCCCAGATATTGTGTAGAATAATAGTCACAGAGATGGGTTCTGTGGACTTTATCAGATCCAGGCAATACCACATGCAGTACATGAGACTCTGCAAACCCATCCTCTTCTCAAAATCTTCTCAACCCTCCAAAATAAACTCACCGCCATCACTAGCCGAGTCTGTCCTCGTATACCCAACTGGCCAACTAAAACCCTAGCTGGGAGCCCAACTTGTACCGTCATGACTTGAGTAAAAACAACTTTTTGCTTTTTCTCACTTAAATCAATCACAGCTTAAATAAAACGGCACAAATCATATTATATTTTCTATAGTTGATGATATTTACAATCCTGTTTGAAAATGATAACCCCCTTATAGTCCCTTCTTGTAATGTCCAGAGAGTCCAGTTCATCCCACTTGCTCTCTTGGCTCCTTATCGTATGTTCTCATCCACTGGACAGGAGAAGTTTCATAGTTAGATGTGTTTGTCTTTGAGCATGAAATTTGGCATATTTAGAGCAACTTAATAAAAGAATTCATGTACTTTCCATGACTTTACTAAGCACATTCTAATCTCTTCATTCTGTAGCCATAGATGAATGTGTAACCACTGACTGGAAACAGATATTATATTTCCCTGAAAAGCTTTTGGACATTGATGGAAATAGGCTTTCTTTTTAAAATAGAGGATGATAAGCCACAACTGTAGTTAAACACAATCACTATCAAGTGAGTACTTCAGTTGTGTAGAGTTTAGTGTAGGGCTTTGCCTCTAGTAATCTTCATTGTTGAGTGGAAGATGTAGAGGTATGAAACCAGGAGAAGGCTGATGTACGTGTATCTAACCAGGATCCTCAGGATGTCTCCACAGCCAAGATTCAAGAGCACCATGTTCTAACAAGCAAAATTCCAGATGATGTTGGATCTACAGAAGTGGACTTGGGAAGCCACAATGATAATTGGAGAGATGAAAAGGATGCTCTAATCTAAACCAATGAGGAAAAGTTGACTTACTAAATGGTTCTTCATTATAATGTGATACCTCAAGGACCTGCAGCTGGCCATATACCTGTCTAAGGTCATGATCAACAACATGGTGCCCTTGAGTAGGACAGTAGTTCAGAATATTTGAAAAAGACAAATGTATGGGTGCTGCATTAATACATTTCAGGTGTCTGGTCTGACATGGACAATACACCAGAAATTGTCTTTCTCCCATAGGACTTAATGACAATATGGCTCTCAATATTTTTATTTGATTTGATTGGATGTGTTTATATTGGTTCTGTGTCACAAGTAGCTTAATGATATTTCTAATAGAAAGGGAAGGTGAAAACTTCCAGCAATTCTAATGGAAGACAAATAATCCTGGCTATTGATTAGTCGTGTAGGACTAGCATTCGTGTTTGGCTAAAAGGCACGTGGCCTCCAGAATATAAAGGAAATTAAACTTCCACCATCTTGCCTTTGACAAAGCTCATGCCAAGTACTGTCGTTTTCAAATTCTTTATTTATTTAGAACTTCAGAATGGTGGATATTGTACTTGTAGGGACCCCTAGTTCAATAACTCATGGTCAATGTAATATATGCCACTGGGAAGGATGTTTTCCCAGTTTTCCCTGGGATGATATGACAAGTTCATGTCCGTAGTTAATTTAGTGGGTGGGAGCACATGGCTCTTCCTCTTTGGACTCCACCTGTTCTACATGGTGAATAATGCTGAAGAGGCTGAAGCATCAGGCCCCATTAATGAAGAGTGCCCTAAGGGAACAAAGTCCTTAGTGAAAGTCAGGGAGCAGAGACAGGAAAGCACGATAATACTCTGAGAGGTATTTCACCAGCAACAGACTCCAGCTGAGATTGACAGTATTGAGGTAACTCTCCCAATACTGTGCCTGAAAGTGGACAGATGGACAGGGCATCAGGTTAATATCTACTTCCTAAGATGTCCACTAAATGGGATCCAGACTACTTGCAAATATTTCATTGAAATGATCCGTAGCCAATCATAGCTTATCGTCTATGTAGTACCACTGCAGGCTCTCAATTTACCTTTAAAAAAAATTTTTTGCCAAAAAAAAGGGGTTTTTAGAGCCAGAAAAACATACTTAATGTCTTCAGCAATGATCATATGATACCAAATATAGAGAGAGGAGCAACGGAGGAGCCCCTTGCATTATTTGTGTTTGTAGTAAGAGGAACGGGTGATATTTTTCCCAATACAGGAGGATGGTTTGTATTTTTGCAGCTTGAAATAAAAAAAAACTATAATTTAAAGTACATCTCCTAAAACTGAAATTGACTTTCTCATGTAATACAGACAATAGTACCTAAATATGCCTCTCTCCGTCTTATAGTGAGGGCCACATTTAGCCAATATCCAGAGTGAAGAACACTTCACTCTTCAATATTTAATATATAAGTTAATTGCCCATCATCATTTTGCTTTCAATTAGGTTCTTCTGTCCCAATCAGTAAACACTTGGAGAAAAGTGTTGTACCATGCTTTTCCCAGATCAAAACCAGAAAATATAGAATAGGTGATTCCATTTATTGTCTAACAGTAGATTATAGAACACAAGCTTCAGGACTAAGTAGGTCCCTATGTCAGGCTTGATGGGAATGGCTTCATCTCATGATGAGAACAAGTTGTCCTTTTTTCTCCAATATTTAACCAGACTCTTTCTGATTTTTGAAACTCTTAATCCATAAATAAAGGGGTTTATGGCAGCTGGTATAATTACGTATAGTGCAGTGAACAGATGATTAACATCTATTGAAACAGCTGTTTCCATTTTCCACACACTGGAAGATGCCAGAGCACACATATAGACCATCATTGCCACCAGAAAGTGTGTCCCACAGGTGTTAAGAGCTTTGTTTCGGGATTTCCCAGTCACAGTTTTCATGGCTGTATAGAGTATGGTTGTGTAGGAAATCAAGAGTAGAATACCATCAAACACAGAGACAAGAATGCGTAGAGCCAACCCAGCTTTCTCTACTTTGGTGGTGTCTCCACATGCAAGACTGAGAAGCGCCATATTTTCACATGCAAAGTGGAGAATAATGTTTGACCTGCAGAACTGGATCATAGAGGCAAATATAACAAATGGGCAAACAAGGATGAAGCCCCGAGTTATTACAATGACTGTCAGTGAGACCAGGAAGCTCTTTGTCATGATGTTATGATAATGGAGTGGCCTACAGATTGCTACGTATCTGTCCAATGACATTAATACCATAACACTTGACTCACATACTGACATGAAGTAAATAAAAAACATCTGTAGAAGACAGCCGATCAGGGAAACTTGGTTGAGATGAAATAACAAGTCTAGGAGGAATTTGGGCAATATGGCAGTAGTAAAACTCATGTTAATGGCAAACAGCACTGAGATGAGCAAATACATGGGGGAAAAGAGAGACTTCTCAGCAGAAATCAGGCAGATGATGAGAGAATTCCCACTCAGGATAACTAAGTACACAAGAAAGAATGGGATTGCCAGGAGGGGCCTCCATCGAGATATCCCAGGGAAACCCAAGAGAGTAAAGTCAGTGTAGGAGAGAATCAATGACTGGTTGGAGATCCCTGGTTCCATATATGGGTGTAAACTGTAGGCTTAGTCAGGTCAGTGTCCATACAGGATCTGCAGGGAAAGGAAATAACATGAGATTTTTTTCTGCATCTGATATTTCCAAGGAATCTGTGTTTATTAGAGAAAAAACAAAACAAAATGCAGTGCCTCATAATAAGATATTTGTGAGCTCAAATGATAGAAGTTAAAATAAGCTGTAGTTCTTTATATCATTTTATTTATGAGAACATCAACACTAATTGGGCCAGTGTTGTCAGTGGAGTACCGCAGGGCTCTCTGTACTTGGTCCTTAACTAGCTGTTGCTTAACTTGCTGTTTAACTAGAGGTGGGCATTGAAAGTACTGTTTCAACTTAATAGTGCCCTGCAGAACTATAAGAACTGGCCAACAAATGGCTAATGAGGTTCAGTGTTTATAAATGCAATGTTATGCACAGGGTCAAAATATTATAAGGTGAGTTATACACTAAATAGCTGTGGCCTACTTAATTGAGAAGCAGTTGAGGATTATTGTGCACAAGAAACTGTGTAACTCTAGTCAGTATCAGTCAGATAAAGTTCTGTTTTGAATAAAAAAGGGCATTAACTCATGAAAACATAATTCTGCCTCTTTATAGGTCCCTGGTGAGGCCTCATCTGGAGTATGGGGGCAGTTTTGGACTCCAGTCCTTAAGAGGGATATAAATGAGCTGGAGAGAGTGCAGAGACTAAGTGCAACTAAACTGGTTAGAGGGATGGAATAACAAAATGATGAGGAAGTTTTCAGTAAATCAGATAATATAGATCAAAAACTCCTCCAAAGGGAAACCTAAAGGTTTCCTAAAGACTTAAGTAGAAGAATATTGTTGAAATTCAGTTTAGGATTCAGTTGAGATTCAGCCTTTTTCAGCAGAATTCAGCTGAATCCAAGTCAAACCTTTCAGAAGAGCTGTGGTCGGCCCTAGCAATGCAGAGATTAGTGGAACACTCTGATGGGCTTGAGCCAAACCCTGAATCATCTCACATTATATTTCATTCATTCAGATGAAACTCAGAGAAACCTGTAGGACAATGAAGTCAGATGCTGTTTCCCAAGTGTGTCCATTAGTAGAATAGTGACTCCTTGAAGCTTGAGTTATTCCAGGGCCCAATAATGACTACAGGTCCAGTGACATTACAGTTCAGCTGCAGCTTATCAACCTAACCCATTTAGTTCATCTGCATTTATAACGCCTGATTTACCCAGCTTGCCTACACGGGGCACCATGGGACCTGTAGCTGGGCTACAGCTTGGCTTATCCTACTGCCTGGCCTTAGAAATACTGCAAAGGGCTTATGAACCCCATAACTGGTAGCAGCCAATAGAACTTCCCAACAACAGGACCCAGTGACCCAGTAATTGTGCTGCAGCTTTGGCTATGCTAATAACACACATTTAGAACTGCTGAAGATGCCATTAAGTATTGTGTATGGGCTGTATTTACTAACATGTATATTGCCCAGTGCCCAGAAAACTGTCAGCTGAAGCTTTAACTATACTTACTGCCCCAATTGTTACTGGACACTGTTTGCTGGACAAGCCCCAGAAATTTATGGGGCTTGTCTGAGCAACTTTCCAATATATATTAATTAAACATATTCAGGGCTTTTAAAGTTATTTGTAGAAATATAATTGCCATTGAAAAAAACATTTGCTTAACTCCTGGTTGTTACTTTTAAACAATGTTGCAAACGTCTTAGTTCCCTAGCAGGTCTGTTAATCAGCTGCCTTTTCTTACTTTGTTTCAACAGTCTGAACCAGCAGTGCAGAGAATGGAAAGGGATGGACATACTGTATTAGTCAATAGCAATACATATACAAATAAAATAAAAAGCATAAAAAATGTGTAATGAATGTATAATGCTTAGAATGTATAATGTATGTATGCTTAGAATTATGTTAGCATTTATTGGGCAAGTTTTTATTTTGGGATTGACTTGCCCTTTAAGCATGCGTAATACAAATACTAAAATCAATGCAAGGGAAAAAGGAAACAAATCAAATCTGCTGATGGGAATTTTCCACACTTAAAAATGACAGTAGCTTGTACATAGCCTGAATGATAATACATGGTAACACATTCCGATTTGCAGGCGGATACTAATAATAAAATAATAAAGCCTGTCTGGTAATTGTGTTTATTTGCTGGCAGCAACACAACCCCTGAGGTGTGACATCCCCAGAGAATGGCCAAAGAACGAGAATAGTCTACTGCATTCTGCATGGGTTAGTCCATTACCAGAAGCGTAACTGGAGGAGGGCGGGCCCTGGCGCAGGACGCGCAGCCGGGCCCCCGCCCCCCCTCCGTACACCCGGAGCTGGCCGGGAATATGCGCCGCACATCGGCGCGCGGACTGCCGGGGGGCCCTGAGGGGGTGCGGGCCCTGGCCAGCTCGCACCCCCTGCTCCCCCGGTAGTTCCGCCACTGTCCATTACACACCATGGTTTCCCTTTAAATGAACTTTCAGTATGATGTTGAGAGGGATATTCTGAGACTATTTGCAATTGGTTTTCATTTTTTATTATTTGTGTTTTTTCTTGTTATTTAGCTTTTTATTCAGCAGCTCTCCAGTTTGTCATTTCAGCCATCTGGTTGCTAGGGTCCAAATTCCCCCAGCAACCATGCATTGATTTGAATAAGAGACTGGAATATGAATAGGAGAGGCCTGAGTAATCAAAACACATGACACTGCATGAGCTACATATAAATAGTATAGTAGGCTGCTAATAACTACAGTAAGTACATGGCCAACATGTTTTTTTAAATAGGAAAGACTTTGTGAGGCAGACGCTTGGCTTAGAACTCAAGTTCCATTGAAATAAAACCCCCCCACACAAACAAAGACATAGGGCAATGGATAGCACCAGACTCAGTCCTCTACTCACATCTACCTCCCTCGTCCATCTGCGAGAATACAAAGGGTGCAGGGCCACACTGCAGGAGGCCACACAGATGGGGGACTGGCACTTGGCTCTGAATGTCATTGAGACAAGCGAGGAAGGCACTCGGGATCTAACAAACCAGAATGGAATTGCCCTACCTATTCCAGTAGAACTGCATTCCCTTCCTATTCCAGTAGACCTGCATTTCTCTACCTATTCCAGTAGAGCTGCATTTCTCTACCTATTCCTGTAGAACTGCATTTCCCTACCTATTCCAGTAGAACTGCATTTCCCTTCCTATTCCAGTAGAACTGCATTTCTCTACCTATTCCAGTAGAGCTGCATTTCTCTACCTATTCCAGTAGAACTGCATTTCCCTTCCTATTCCAGTAGAACTGCATTTCCCTACTTATTCTTGTAGAACTGCATTTTCCTACCTATTTCTGTAGAACTGCATTTCCCTACCTATTCCAGTAGAACTGCATTTCCCTACTTATTCCTGTAGAGCTGCATTTCCCTACCTATTCCAGTAGAACTGCATTTCCCTTCCTATTCCAGTAGAACTGCATTTCTCTACCTATTCCTGTAGAACTGCATTTCCCTACCTATTCCA
The DNA here is from genome assembly GCF_017654675.1 of Xenopus laevis. Taxonomy (NCBI): domain Eukaryota; kingdom Metazoa; phylum Chordata; class Amphibia; order Anura; family Pipidae; genus Xenopus; species Xenopus laevis. The sequence continues at coordinate 180,355,484 of NC_054373.1, forward strand.
GTAGAACTGCATATCCCTACCTATTCCAGTAGAACTGCATTTCCCTACTTATTCTTGTAGAACTGCATTTCCCTACCTATTCCAGTAGAACTGCATTTTCCTACTTATTCCTGTAGAACTGCATTTCCCTACCTATTCCAGTAGAACTGCATTTCCCTTCCTATTCCAGTAGAACTGCATTTCTCTACCTATTCCAGTAGAACTGCATTTCTCTACCTATTCCAGTAGAGCTGCATTTCTCTACCTATTCCAGTAGAACTGCATTTTCCTACCTATGTCAGTAGAACTGCATTTCCCTACCTATTCCAGTAGAACTGCATTTCCCTACTTATTCTTGTAGAACTGCATTTCCCTATCTATTCCAGTAGAACTGCATTTCCCTACCTATTCCTGTAGAACTGCATTTCCCTACCTATTCCTGTAGAACTGCATTTCCCTACCTATTCCAGTAGAACTGCATTTCCCTACTTATTCCTGTAGAACTGCATTTCCCTACCTATTCCAGTAGAACTGCATTTCCCTTCCTATTCCAGTAGAACTGCATTTCTCTACCTATTCCAGTAGAACTGCATTTCTCTACCTATTCCAGTAGAGCTGCATTTCTCTACCTATTCCTGTAGAACTGCATTTTCCTACCTATGTCAGTAGAACTGCATTTCTCTACCTATTCCAGTAGAGCTGCATTTCTCTACCTATTCCAGTAGAACTGCATTTCCCTACCTATTCCAGTAGAACTGCATTTCCCTTCCTATTCCAGTAGAACTGCATTTCCCTACTTATTCTTGTAGAACTGCATTTCCCTACTTATTCTTGTAGAACTGCATTTCCCTATCTATTCCAGTAGAACTGCATTTCCCTACCTATTCCAGTAGAACTGCATTTCCCTACCTATTCCTGTAGAGCTGCATTTCCCTACCTATTCCAGTAGAACTGCATATCCCTTCCTATTCCTGTAGAACTGCATTTCCCTACCTATTCCAGTAGAACTGCATTTCCCTACCTATTCCAGTAGAACTGCATTTCCCTACTTATTCTTGTAGAACTGCATTTCCCTACCTATTCCTGTAGAACTGCATTTCCTACCTATTCCTGTAGAGCTGCATTTCCCTACCTATTCCAGTAGAACTGCATATCCCTTCCTATTCCTGTAGAACTGCATTTCCCTACCTATTCCAGTAGAACTGCATTTCCCTACCTATTCCAGTAGAACTGCATTTCCCTACTTATTCTTGTAGAACTGCATTTCCCTACCTATTCCTGTAGAGCTGCATTTCCCTACCTATTCCAGTAGAACTGCATATCCCTTCCTATTCCAGTAGAGCTGCATTTCCCTACCTATTCCAGTAGAACTGCATATCCCTTCCTATTCCAGTAGAACTGCATTTCCCTACCTATTCCTGTAGAACTGCATTTCCCTACCTATTCCTGTAGAACTGCATTTCCCTACCTATTCCAGTAGAACTGCATTTCCCTACCTATTCCAGTAGAACTGCATTTCCCTACCTATTCCAGTAGAACTGCATTTCCCTACCTATTCCTGTAGAGCTGCATTTCCCTACCTATTCCAGTAGAACTGCATATCCCTTCCTATTCCAGTAGAGCTGCATTTCCCTACCTATTCCAGTAGAACTGCATATCCCTTCCTATTCCAGTAGAACTGCATTTCCCTACCTATTCCTGTAGAACTGCATTTCCCTACCTATTCCTGTAGAACTGCATTTCCCTACCTATTCCAGTAGAACTGCATTTCCCTACCTATTCCAGTAGAACTGCATTTCCCTACTTATTCCTGTAGAATAGCATTTCCCTTCCTAATGTTCCAACCTATCACACAAATATACACCTGTAACCTTGAGCTAAGGGGGGGGGGTGTCACCAGATGTTGAACCTCAATGGGGGCTTGAAATTGTCTGGAAAACACTAGGGATCATAAACAAACATTGATGCACCCATTTTGCGGATGAGTCGCAAAATGGTGGCAATTCTCCAAAATGTATTGAAGTCTATGGTCAACCATTTTTCACCCTTAGGAGTCTATGGGTGTCATTTTTGCAACAAAACTTGGAGAAAATGTTTGCTGATCACTAGACACTACAATGTAACCCAAAACTAAAGATACAGTAAAATCACTAAAATGCAAGGAAGTCTCTCAATACAAATTGTAACCAAGATGGGAGCTCAGGAGTCAGAACATCAGTCTCGCTGAGCAGTGATCAAGATCGACGTGGAACTGTCACTGTCTGTCCCTATGGCTGCACCACCTTTAGTACAACATAATAGAGAGAGCACCCCGAGCACCTGACATGCAGGGAGTTCCAGGCATTACATTTGTCTCCCACACTATAACTGCAATTCCTGCAGCTGCCGTTCCCTTTCTCTTCTCTGCATGGCTGGTCCTGACTGTTGATATCTGTTATCCACCCAAGACTCCAATTTATTCATAGAACCTGCAAGGTATTGTGGGAATTGAGCCTTGGCTGGAGGAATGCTGCATGAGTCCAGACCAGCAGCGCAGACAGAAACAAAGGAGAGACAGTCGCATTACATAGACCGTCCCTCTAAAGAATGATATTTTCTTTCATTATTCTGAATGTTCTATTTCGTTATTTGGGAGCAGTTCCCCTTTAATGTGCCCATAAGACAGAAGGAGGATATAGTGGGTTGTGCTGAGCACTTACCTGTCCCAGGTTCCCCGATCACTGATCTCTCTCCCTGACTGTATTTATTCATCTCAGGGCGGCCCCCGTGGAGACATTTATACACATGAAATCACACAGAGAGTAATTAGACATCACTCAGGGACCCACCTAACAATAATAACACACACTTATACACAGCAATGTTTTAAAAGGCAAATTGTTGGCTCATCAGTGATGTCCCTGGTGGTAGCTGCAGGGATGCTGGGAGTTGTAGTGCAGCAACTTCAAACATTTGAAATATTGATAGATATTGTTAAAGGGAAATAGTGACTTATTTATGTTGGCAATTCACTGCCACTTATTAACTCTCTCACTGCTGTGCTGGAGTTTAGCCCAGATGCTCAAATGACGGGCAGTTCAGTTGAGAACATATGGGCACCCGGTTTCTTGGGATCAGTAGGTGGTACCTCACTAGATGGGAAGAATAATAAAAATCACAATTTAAAAACCCTTGAAATGCTTTTTTTCACACTTTAGTGGTTTCTGGCTCACACACATGGTTCAGGGCAACTTACCTCTGTTTAGTTCGAAATCTCATGTGGGCTATACAGCGGGGCACATATTTAGTGGGTACCAGTGGTTCTTTATATTAAATAGATTCAGTATTCAGGGCCAATAACAGCCGTTACACATACTGGATCTTGTTTTCCAGTACTCACTCTCGTTTCCCAACTTTCTTAAAGGAGAACTTAACCCTAAAAATAAATATGGCAGAAAATGGCATATTTTATATAGTGAACTTATTGCACGAGGCTAAAGTGTCAGCTTGTCAATAGCAGCAATGATCCAGGACTTCAAACTTGTCACAGGGGGTCACCATCTTGGAAAGTGTCTGTGACACTCACATGCTCAGTGGGCTCTGATTGGCTGTTGAGAAGCTAAGCTTAGGGCTCGTCACTAATTATCCAGCAGAAAATGAGCTTCCCCTGTAATATAAGCTGATGCTACAGGTTTGCTGATTATTAAATTCTGATGCTAATTGCACTGGTTTCTGTGCTGCCATGTAGTAATTATCTGTATTAATTACTAATCAGCCTTATATTGTGACATTTCTATTCTATGTGTACTGTATATTGTGAGTGGGTCCCTAAGCTCAGTAAGTGTCAGCAGCAAAGAGCATTTACAGTGAATAATAAAAAATCAGATGCCACACACTTTAAGCAATTGTGCTAAAACTTAAGTGGTTTATTGAGATCCCCAAACAACGTTTCGGAGGTACAACCTCCTTTCTGAAGTGCTCTCCTCGAGACCACAGCTTAAATAAAAGAGCATACATTATATATTATATTTACATGTTTATAGTGATTATATTTACAATTTGTTTGAAAATGATACCCCCTTATATTCCCTTCTTGTGCAGAGAGTCCAGTTCATCCCCACCTGATTTCTTGGCTCCTTACTATACTATATGTCTCATCCACTGGACAGTGGAAGTTTCATGGTAAGTAACGTTTCTGGAGAGAGAGAACCTATGAGCGATTTTTATGTACTGTCAAAATGTTTTATTCTTTAAAGACTAAAATTGGCATTTTAAGAGCGACTTACTGTGGCTCTTTCATCAACAATAGGCAAATTTGCCCATGGGGAGTTACCCGTAGCAACCAATCAGTGATTAGCTTTATAAAACAAGCTGCAAGTAGAACAATGCCTGCAGCAATTTGATTGGTTTCCATGGGTTACTGCCCATGGGCCAATTTGCCCAGTGTTAATTAATTACTCCCAGTGAGTTAATTAATCTATTTATTTTCAATGACTTTACTAAACACATAATAATCTATTCAATTCTGTAGCCAGAGATAAATGAGTGAACAGTAGCTGGACACCGCTACATATCTTGAGTGTAAGATGTACAGGTATGAAACCAGGAGAAGGCTGATGCCTGTGGCTGTAACCAGAATCCTCACCATCAGTCCCACCAGCTGGATTTGAGAGATGTCTTTACAGCCAAGATTCAAGGGCACCATGTTCTCACAAGCAAAATTCCAGATGATGTTGGATTTGCATAAGTGGACTTCGGCAGCCACAGTGATAATTGGAGAGAAAAAAAAGACTTCTCTCAACTAAACCAGTGGGAAATAGTTGGCCTACCAAATGGTTGTTTACTATATTGTGATACATCAGGGACTTAAAAATGTCAAAATACATGTTAAAGCCTATGATCAACAACACAGTGGACACAAGTATGATTGTGTGTATATGAAGATCATCTGAAACAGACAGGAACCAGGGGTGATATGGTCTAGTCCAAACACAAGGTCCATTAAAATGCTCTTCAAGAATAGATACCCAAGGTTATACAAAAGTTGAACGTTCAACATTCCAATGTTTAAGATCAAAATGTACTTTGAATTGTAAACTTAGTAAGAAGGACTACTCTGCATCAGACTTGGTATGAGGCTTGGAATGTCTTCCATCCCATGATGAGAACAATTTGTCCTTTTTTCTCCAGTATTTAACTATATTCTTCCTGATCTTTGAAACACATAATCCATATATAAAGGGGTTTAAGACAGCTGGTATAATTATGTACAGGGCAGTGAACAGATGCTTAAGATCTATTGAAACAGCTGTTTCCATGTTCCAAACACTGGAAGATGCCAGAGCACACATATAGACCATCATTGCCCCAAGAAAATGTGTCCCACAGGTGTTAAGAGCTTTGTATCGGGATTTCCCAGTTGCAGTTTTCATGGCTGTATAGAGTATGGTTGTGTAGGAAATCAAGAGTAGAATACCATCAAGAACAGGAACCAGAATGCGTATGATCAACCCAGCCTTCTCTACTTTGGTGGTGTCTCCACATGCAAGACTGAGAAGTGCCAGGTGTTCACATGCAAAGTGGAGAATGATGTTTGACTTGCAGAACTGGATCATAGAGGGAAATATAACAAATGGGCAAACAAGGATGAAGCCCCGAGTTATTACAATGACTGTCAGTGAAACCAGGAAGCTCTTTGTCATGATGTTATGATAATGAAGTGGCCTACAGATTGCTACATATCTGTCCAATGACATTAATACCATTACACTTGACTCACATACTGACATGAAGTAGATAATAAACATCTGCAGAAGACATCCAGTTAGGGAAACTTGGTTGAGATGAAATAACAAGTCAAGGAGGAATTTGGGCAATATGGCAGTAGAAACACTCATGTTAATGGCAAACAGCACAGATATGAGCAAATACATGGGGGAATGGAATGTTTTTTCAGTGTAAATCAGGCAGATGATGAGAGAATTCCCACTCAGGATAACTAAGTACATGGAAAAGAATGGGATTGCCAATAGGGGCCTCCATCGAGATATCCCAGGGAAACCCAAGAGAGTAAACTCAGTGTAGGAGAGAATCAATGACTGGTTGGCGATCCCTGGTTCCATATTTGCTTTATAGGTTTAGTCAAGTCAGTGTCCATACAGGATCTGCAGGACAAGAAAATGTCATGGATTTTATTCTGAATCTGATATTCCCAAGAAATCTGTGTTTTTTTTTTAGAAAAATAAAATTGAAATGCAGTCTCTCAAATCGGCTCAAATGATAGAAATTGAAAGTAATTTTGCATTCTGTTATGGTTCCTGGGTTGTACGTAGCACAGTAGATCTGCTCCGCCGCAACTCCTCCTCTCAAATGACTCCCGAATGGCTGACACATTAGCGATTAGCTAAAATCATGGCGGACCATCAACCCAAGTCGAAGAGCTATGTTTACCCTGAAGGTAAGAGAAATAATGACTGCTCCTGTGTAAATTCCGAGTTACCGACTGAGAACCATGTTCAGTACATATCATGCGAGTAACACTAAAGTCTCATAGTGACATTCAAAATGTCCTAAACTATAAACTAATAGCTACAGAAGTTGCTAATTTGATTAACCCTATTATTGACCTTTCTATTAAACCCCTAACCCCAACCCAGACCCTAACTTACCACACAACACGACAGCATCACAAAAATGGAGACAATTTTTCTTTGGAAGACAATTCTTCTTCCTGCAAAAATAAATGAATATTTCTGGAAATAAATGTGAAAGATTGAGGGACCAAAGCTGAAGAAATAGCTCCAGGCAAAACAATTATGCTTTATTGGTAATTCAGTGCACTATAAACAAGAGTCACTCTTTCTCTACATTCACAAAGGTTACCTAAGGCTTCAGGTTCACAGAAATGAAATTACTAAGAATTGAGTCAGCACATAGAGTGCACTCACTCACTGAATAGAAAAGTCAAAAACTACACAGATTATTGGACTATGACGACATGGTTAAAATATTATTTTTGGAAAGCTCCAAAATGTAGATGTTTTCCAAGATTTTTTCCCTGCTTATAAAAAAAGGCAAAATTTTTCCAAAACTTGTCAATTTTTATTTCACCTAAATATAAAGTCAGCCATGCCTTACCATGACATTCTGAAAGCGCTTCTACAAAAGAGGCACATACATTGTTAGATTACAAGGAGGCTGAACAGTTTGTGTTCCACCTTGAGTCGCACTCACACACTAAGGGGCAGATTTATCACAGGTCGAATTTCAAGCTAATGTTTGTGTACTTCAACTAGGGAATAGTCCAAATTCAATTTGAATAAAAATTGAAAATTCGGATTTCGGAATTGATCATGTACTGTCTCTTTAAAAAATTTACTTCAACCATTCGCCATCTAAAACCTGCCGAACTGCTGTTTTAGCCTATGGGGGACCTCCTAGAACCTATTTGGAGTCCACTAGTGGACTTTGAAAAATCTAAGGTTTTTTTTGGAAAAATTTAATTTCGGATGGTCTTTTTGAATTCGAATTTCAAAGTGCCTTATTTTTCAAAGTCTGAATTTTCCTGATTATTTTAATCTAAAAAGTCAGACCAAACAAGAATCCACAATTGGACCTTATTTAATAATAAAAAAGAATAATTTAATTGGATCGGGGATAAATACATAAAAAAGTTGCAAATTCGAATCATATGATTTTTTTCCCCGAATTGCTCTAATTTTTCTGATTTTTGCCTGAAAAGTCCAAAATAGTTGGATTTTTAGGCTAATTCCAGTGCAGACCACAGAAACTTCCAAATAGTATAGGGACCTCTCATTGACTTAAATGCAACCTCGGTAGGTCTGAGATACCAGATTTTTAGATTCAGCCTTTTTGCAGCATTTGACTTTAATAAATCACGAAAAATTAGATTTTTTTTTTTATAGTAAAAAAAACTGTGAATTTTTCGAGTTTTGGGCATTCAGACTTATATATAAATAACCCCCTTAATGTCTCTCTGATGCTGATACTTCTTCACACACTACTGAGGATTCTTCAATCAACCAAAGAAATACATTTATGTCAGACATACTGTAAATCACAATTCCCATATCTCTGGAAAACTGTCTATGTCTAGTTGGATCTTGATTTTATGCTCCTAATGACCTAGATACTTGACACTTTAGTGAGTTATTTTTCAATGGTTACTTTTTTTTTACTGCAAATGAACTCAAATGGTTTATTTAAGAAAAAAAGGGAAAAACACGATTCTGCGAGTTCGAGTCCTGAAAATATCAAAACTCAAATCAATTGAGTATTCCACAAGAAAAAATGCAAATAAATCTACCCCTATATTGTATTATGCTCTCATTATTACTTGTTGCTCATATTTTACTTTGAATCAAGAATAAGCTCACCATACTGTATATGTCACATGGTATTCTATAATAGTTAAGTCTAACAGTTATGGAAAGGATTACAATGATATCCTGGAATGTAAATGCAAAAGAATGTAACAAGAATTTACAAAATGAAAGCAAATATTGCTCTCCTTTAAGAGACTCACTTATACGATGAAATCAATCAGAAGTTATGCTTCTCTTCTGCAGGAGAAAATAGCAATTCCCCAGCCATTAAAAAGAAAGGTGGAGTTTCAGTATTATTTCACAAAAAATTTAACTATCATGAGATAAAAACATCTATGTATGACAAAGGAAGATTTATAATACATGTGGAAATGACAACAAATCCGAATTCTACTTATTCAAAAGAAATTATTCAAAAGATATGCTCAATGAATCCTTCTAACCGAATTGTAGGTGGTGATTACAATGAATCTCTGTAAGGCCCAAAGGCTTCAGGAGTAGTGAGGACCAGAGGAGGAGGTAGCAATGTCCAAGTTCGCAGTACAGATTTAGGATGAGACGAGAGAATGGTCAAACAGGCAACAAGATCAGTCCAGGCAGAAGAGGTTCAAGGTCGAGGAATTCAGGCAAAAGGTCGGTACACAATAGCAAAGTTTCACAAGATCACACCCAGGAGTAGCAAGCTAAAACCTATAATTGGGCACTGATGAATTTCCAGAGCTCCTTAATATAGGCCTAGATTTGGCGCCAATTTTGTACGCATCGGCGTCATGACGTGTGCGCGGACGCGCTGGCGTCAGCGACCGACGCCGGCGCACATTATTGACGCCGACGTCCGTTCCGTCGCCGGCGACCAATCAGAGTGCGGGAAGAGGCAGGCATCATCCGGCTGCGTCCGTGAGGAACCAGGGAGCCACCATCTTGGACGCCATCTAGGCCACCATTTTGGGAACTGTTCTCGGATTCCATTACAGTACCCCCCTCCCTAGGGGGGGCCTCAGGACCACCTGGGTTAGAAGGAAACTGCCGATGAAATTTTCGGACCAGGAGAGGAGCATGGACATCTGACCTTCTTACCCAGGAGCACTCCTCCGGACCGAACCCCTTCCATTCAATGAGGTATTGTAGAGTGCCCCTCGAAATCCGGGAATCCAGGATCCTTTTCACCTCAAACTCCTGATGACCGTCTACCACAACAGGAGCTGAGGAAGAAGAAGAAGAAGTACCTGCAGGTTTGAGCAAGGAGACATGGAAGGCGTTTGGAATCCGCATCTCCGAGGGAAGTTGCAAACGGACAGCCACCGGATTGATGATCTCAGAGATGGAGAAGGGACCAATAAATTTGGGACCAAGTTTAGGAGAGGGGACTTTGAGACGAATGTTCCGTGTGGATAGCCAAACCTTGTCACCGGGTGCATACGGAGGGGAAGGAATTCTTCTTTGATCAGCGAATTTTTTCTGGACCAAGGAACTTTTCTCCAGATTGACAACAGTGGCGTGCCATATAGCCGACATGTGGGCAGCTTGGTCATTGGCGGCAGGAACATTAGTGAGTAATAAGTCCTGAGGAAAAGCCAAAGGGTTAAGACCATACATACAGAAAAAAGGAGATTTCTCAGAAGAAACATGTAAGGCATTATTATGTGCGAATTCAGCCCACGGAAGCAAATCAGCCCAGTCGTCTTGGCACAAAGATACATGGCATCGAAGGAATTGTTCAAGGGCCTGGTTAACCCTCTCTGCTACTCCATTAGACTGTGGATGGTAAGAAGAAGAAAACTGAAGAGAGACACCAAGGGCTTTACACAGGGATCTCCAAAACTTGGAAACAAATTGAGATCCACGGTCAGAGACAATTTCAGCAGGGAAACCGTGGAGGCGAAAAATGTGTTTAATAAACAATGAGGAAAGTTCAGGAGCAGAGGGAAGTTTTCGAAGAGGAGTAAAATGTGCCACCTTGGTGAATCTATCAATTACCACCCAAATAACTGTATAACCAGAGGAATTAGGGAGATCCACAATGAAGTCCATAGATAGATGAGTCCATGGGCGAGAAGGAATAGGTAGTGGTAGGAGTAACCCCTTAGGAGGGGAGCGTCCAGACTTGGATACAGCACATACAGAGCAAGAGGAAACAAAGTCTTTGACATCTTTTCTTAGGGAAGGCCACCACACAAGACGAGACAGAAGTTCAGTAGTCTTTTTGACTCCAGGATGACCGGCCTGCTTGGAGCTGTGGGACTGAACCAGAATGGAATGACGAAATTCAGGAGGGACAAAGGCAACACCAACAGGAGTAACTACAGGAGCAGAAGATTGAACAGACAATAATTGAGAGGCCAGGGAGGGAAACAGAGCAGCGATGATCTTTGTAGGGGGCACAATGGGTTCCGGTTCGGCAGAAGTGAGATCTTCGAGAAGAAAGCTTCTAGAAAGAGCGTCCGCCTTCTTGTTCCTAGTACCAGGCCGAAAGGTTAGAATGAAATTAAAACGAGAGAAGAATAGTGCCCACCTAGCCTGACGAGGATTGAGGCGTTTGAGTGACTGGATATATTCTAGATTTTTATGGTCGGTATAGATGGTCACAGGGACGGAAGAACCTTCCAGCTAATGTCTCCATTCCTCTAGAGCCAGTTTGACGGCCAGTAACTCACGATTTCCCACATCATAATTTTGTTCAGGAGAGGTGAATTTTTTCGAAAAGAAGGCACAGGGATGTAGTTTTCCATCAGTAGATGCTCTTTGGGACAAGATTGCTCCAGCACCGACATCAGAGGCATCGACTTCAATGAAGAATGGTTGGGAAGTTTCAGGGTGTCTGAGGATGGGAGCAGAAGAAAAAGAAGTTTTAAGATTCTTGAATGCTTCCAAAGCTACAGGTGGCCAATGCTGAGGCTTACCCCCTTTACGGATAAGAGAAAGAATGGGAGCAATCTTGGATGAAAACCCCTTGATGAATTGTCTATAATAGTTAGCGAAGCCAATGAATCTTTGGATAGCTTTAACACTGGTGGGGAGAGGCCAGTCCTGGATGGCGGAGATCTTGGCAGGATCCATTCTGAAGCCCTGTTGAGAAATGATGTAACCAAGGAAGGAGATGGACGAAACTTCAAAGGAGCACTTCTCCAACTTGGCGAATAAATTATTTCTCCGCAGACGGGAAAGGACTTCTAGGACTTGAAGACGGTGCTCAGCAAGGTTCTTGGAAAAGATAAGGATATCGTCCAAGTACACCACCACGTATTGACCCAACAAATCTCTGAAAATGTCGTTTACAAATTCTTGGAAAACCGCGGGGGCGTTACAGAGGCCGAATGGCATCACTAGATACTCATAGTGCCCGTCACGAGTGTTGAATGCGGTTTTCCATTCATCTCCCTCTCTGACCCGAATTAAATTGTAGGCCCCACGAAGATCTAACTTGGTAAAAAGACAAGCCCCCTTGAGTTGGTCGAACAGTTCAGAGATGAGGGGAAGGGGATAACGGTTTTTAATTGTAATTTTATTTAAACCCCTATAGTCAATGCAGGGCCGCAAACCACCATCTTTCTTTTCTACAAAGAAGAAGCCGGCCCTCACCGGGGAAGAAGAAGGACGAATAAAGCCTCTTTGCAGATTCTCTTGGATGTATTCCTTCATGGCAGAGGTTTCAGAAGGAGAAAGCGGATAGGTGCGACCCCTGGGAGGCATGGATCCAGGAAGAAGTTCGATGGGGCAATCATAGGGGCGATGGGGAGGCAGGACTTCGGCAGACTTTTTATTGAAGACACCAGAAAAGGCTTGATAAACAGAGGGCAGAGAAGAATTTGGAGACACAGATGAAACTTTAATGATGGATTTGGTAGGTAAACAATTTTGTTGGCAGAAAGAACTCCATCGGGAAATCTGAGACGAAGCCCAGTCTATTACTGGGTTGTGGATATTCAGCCAGGGCAAACCAAGCACAATGGGAGTAGATGGACAGTCAATTAAAAGGAAAGACAACCTTTCAAGATGCATGGTTCCCACAATAACAGAAAGTTCATCGGTGGAGTGGGAAATAATAGCAGAAGACAATGGACGATCATCAATCGCCAATGCACGAAGAGGAACAGCCAGGGACCGCAGGGGAATGGAGTGACTTTCAGCGAAGACTTTATCCATGAAATTCCCAGCTGCGCCGGAGTCGAGGAAAGCTTCAGAAGAAATAGTCTGGGTTCCAAAACGTATCTGCACAGGAAGGAGGAAGCGTTGAGCAGAAGAATGGGGAGAAGGACCAATTCCACCCAGGTAAGTCTCCCCAGTCTTACCTAGGTGCTGGCGTTTCCCGGCTTCACTGGGCACTCATAGGCGAAATGGGATTTTCCACCACAGTAGAGGCAAAGTCCAGCAGCCCTTCTCCGAAGCTTTTCCTGTTCGGTCAGACGGGCCCGTCCAATCTGCATAGGTTCTTCCATAGGCAGGAAAGAAGAAGCAGAAGCCGCAGGAGTTGGAGAAGGCAAGGTGGAAGCAGGATTGGGAAGGAAGGGTCTTTGAAAACGAGGAGCCAGGGTAGGTTGGAACTTGTGGAATCTCTTGGTTTGGGAGCGCTCTCTGTCGAGCTCAGCTTGAAACTCCCTCTGCCGAGTATCAACCTTTATGGCCAAGGCGACTAGATCTTCCCAGCGGGATGGAATTTCCCTGGACACCAGATCATTCTTGATGCGCATCGCCAGGCCGTTGTAAAAGGCAGTGTGATACCCGTCATTATTCCACGAAGTCTCAGCAACTAGAGTGCGGAACTCGATGGCGTACTCCGGGACAGAGCGAGTTCCCTGTTGAAGTTGGAACAGGCGTGCAGAAGATGCAGAGGCACGACCCGGAGCATCAAACACAGTACGGAGTTCGCGAACAAAGGACCTGGCGTTGTCAATGATAGGATCTTCCTTCTCCCATAGAGGTGAAGCCCACTCCAATGCCTTCCCTTGCAGGCGGGAGAATATGAAGCCCACCTTGGCACGTTCGGAGACAAATTGGCCGGGTAATAGTGCAAACTGGACCTCGCACTGGTTGATAAACCCACGGCAAGCTTCGGGGTCACCACTGTAGAGTGGGGGAGCCGGAATGCGAGGCTCGGAGACCTGGAGTGGAGACACAGGTACAGGTACGGGAACAGGGTCAGCGGGTGTTAGGGCCGACAACTTTGCCAGTACTGTTTCCAGGGCCTGACAAAAATGAGACTGCTGTACCTCATAGGACTGCATCCGAGAAGCCAACCCACAAAGCGCTCCACCGACATCAGGCGGCGCTGGGGTTTCCTCCGAAGGGTCCATGGCCCAATTATAATGTAAGGCCCAAAGGCTTCAGGAGTAGTGAGGACCAGAGGAGGAGGTAGCAATGTCCAAGTTCGCAGTACAGATTTAGGATGAGACGAGAGAATGGTCAAACAGGCAACAAGATCAGTCCAGGCAGAAGAGGTTCAAGGTCGAGGAATTCAGGCAAAAGGTCGGTACACAATAGCAAAGTTTCACAAGATCACACCCAGGAGTAGCAAGCTAAAACCTATAATTGGGCACTGATGAATTTCCAGAGCTCCTTAATATAGGCCTAGATTTGGCGCCAATTTTGTACGCATCAGCGTCATGACGTGTGCGCGGACGCGCTGGCGTCAGCGACCGACGCCGGCGCACATTATTGACGCCGACGTCCGTTCCGTCGCCGGCAACCAATCAGAGTGCGGGAAGAGGCAGGCATCATCCGGCTGCGTCCGTGAGGAACCAGGGAGCCACCATCTTGGACGCCATCTAGGCCACCATTTTGGGAACTGTTCTCGGATTCCATTACAATCTCCCGTAGGGTTTCTTGACAAATTGAATTGTAACCTAAAACCACCTTTGAAAAAATGTAAACTTCTCTCTGATTTCCTAAATCAAGCTAATTTAAATGATGCCTGGAGGATTTTTAATGCATCTGAAAAAGAATTTACTTTCTATTCACACACTCATGGTACTGCCATGAGTATCTACTATTCACTGACATCTACTAATGTATTAAATTATCCAAGACACCAAGATGGGAATATTTACTTATTGAAACCATACTCCAATCAATATATCTTTAACAACCCACTCCATTTCAAAATCATATATAGCCTGGAACTTTCCAACATTTTTGCCATCAAGACCAGACAATTCTCAAACAAGGTAAAGACCCTACTCAAATCAGTATCAAGATACTGGCCAACCGCCAATAATTCAATAATTCTCCCAAAACGTATCTCATCTGAACAATCATGATTTGTAAAGGATAGGACAGTAACTAAAAGTTTAAAGACTATCAATAATGTTATATCTGCAGCAATAATCAAGAGAATTCCAACTGCTTTTGTAAGTATTAATGTAGAGAATCATTTGATAAACATCTGAACGACACCTTCACAGTCTTTGGATTTCAACACCCTTTTTTGGATTCAATTAAACTATTATATTCTTTGCACAGTTTCTGTTGGCAAAATATCTGGAATAATTACTTTATAAAGAGGAAGTAGACAAGGGTATCCTCTTTCACCCCTTCTTTTTAATTTATCATTAGACCCTCATCAGATATCTCCAGAAATTTGCCTGTTTGCCTGGCTTGTAAATTAACAATTTTCCAGTGAAATGGATGACATTCTGCTCATTATAAGAGGTCCTAATAACAATTTTACCATTCTTAAACCTTTACTTTTATCTCAGGGTTTAATATAAATATGAATTTAAACTGTGCTAATGGTTATACGTGGACACTTTTCTGCAAAGGCTCCAAAACATCTAGGAATTTAAAAGAGACAATGCTGTATTAATCATCTTGGTATATTTCTCCCAGCAGATCATTCAATTTTGCAATAAATGGACCCCTAAATCTAAAAGGAAAAATCACCTTCTGTAAGATATATTTTTAAAAAGCAAGTGTGTGTATTGAATGTTTTTCCTAATGGGGCCACCCACAGGTGTATTCCCAGATCACATTAGGTGAAGGCACTGTCAGAGAAGAGTTTTCACAGTACCCTTTCACCTAGCAAAAGTGAAACTGGTAACTGGTAAGAAATGGTATGATGTAAAACCTTTGGCATAGGAGGGTGGCCAAAAAGGGGTTACACATGTATCCTCTTTTAAATCTTCCCCTTATAGTTACATAGTTACATAGTTAAATTCGGTTGAAAAAAGACAAAGTCCATCAAGTTCAACCCCTCCAAATGAAAACCCAGCATCCATATACACACCCCTCCCTACTTTTAATTACAATTCTATATACCCATACCTTTACTAACTATAGAGCTTAGTATCACAATAGCCTTTGATATTATATCTGTCCAAAAAATCATCCAAGCCATTCTTAAAGGCATTAACTGAATCAGCCATCACAACATCACCCAGCAGTGCATTCCACAACCTCACTGTCCTGACTGTGAAGAACCCCCTACGTTCCTTCAAATGAAAGTTCTTTTCTTCTAGTCTAAAGGGGTGGCCTCTGGTACGGTGATCCACTTTATGGGTAAAAAGGTCCACTGCTATTTGTCTATAATGTCCTCTAATGTACTTGTAAAGTGTAATCATGTCCCCTCGCAAGCGCCTTTTTTCCAGAGAAAACAACCCCAACATTGACAGTCTACCCTCATAATTTAAGTCTTCCATCCCTCTAACCAATTTAGTTGCACTTAGTCTCTGCACTCTCTCCAGCTCATTTATATCCCTCTTACGGAATGGAGTCCAAAACTGCACTGCATACTCCAGATGAGGCCTCACCAGGGGCCTATAAAGAGGCATAATTATGTTTTCATCCCTTGAGTTAATGCCCTTTTTTATGCAAGACAGAACTTTATTTGCTTTAGTAGCCACAGAGTGACACTGCCCAGAATTAGAATAACGTGTTATCTACCAAGACCCGTAGAGCCTTCTTATTTAAGGAAACTCCCAACACACTGCCATTTAGTGTATAACTTGCATTTATATTATTTTTGCCAAAGTGCATAACCTGCATTTATCAACATTGAACCTCATTTTCCAGTTTGCTGCCCAGTTTTCCAACTTAGACAAATCACTCTGCAAAGTGGCAGCATCCTGCATGGAACCTATAGTTCTACACAATTTAGTATCATCTGCAAAAATAGAAACAGTACTTTCAATGCCCATCTCCAGGTCATTAATAAACAAGTTGAAAAGCAAGGGACCTAGTACAGAGCCCTGCGGTACTCCACTAACAACACTGGTCCAATTAGAAAATGTTCCATTTACCACCACTCTTTTAGTCTATCTTTTAGCCAGTTCTCTATCCAGGTACGAATAATATGTTCCAGGCCAACATTCCTTAATTTAACCAGTAACCTTTTGTGTGACACTGTATCAAATGCTTTAGCAAAGTCTAAGTAAATCACATCCACTGTCATCCCAGAATCGAGGTCTCTACTTACCTTCTCATAAAAAGAAATTAAGTTAGTCAGGCAAGATCTATTACGCATAAAACCATGCTGGCACAAACTCATAGTATTATGATTTGCTATGAAGTCCAGTATCTTATCCTTTATTAACCCTTCGAAAAGCTTTCCTACCACTGACGTCAGACTAACTGGCCTATAGTTTTGAGGCTGAGAACGGGATCCATTTTTGAATAGAGGCACCACATTAGCAATTCGCCAGTCTCTCGGCACTATGCCAGATCTCAATGAATCCTGAAAAATTAAGTAAAGAGGTTTGGCAATCACAGAGCTAAGCTCGCTTATTACCCTGGGATGAATACCATCTGGCCCCGGACCTTTGTCAATCAATGTTCTAGTCTCTTTTGAATTTCTTCATGTGTGAATCATGCATCATTAGTTGTATTACTAGAGTTGGTACTATTAAGAAGGAAACCTTCACTTACTGGTTCCTCATTTGTGTAGACAGATGAAAAATATGAGTTCAGAATCTGCGCTTTTATTTTGTTTTCATCAACCAGCTGACCCCCCTCTGATAGTAAGGGTCCCACCCCTTCCTGCTTCATTTTTTTACTATTAACATATTTAAAAAATAATTTTGGATTTTTTTTACTGCTTCCTGCAATATCCTTTTCTATATCAATTTTAGCTTGCCTTATAGCTTCTTTGCACCTTATAAATGATTCGGCTGTACCAGCTAACTTGAAAGCCGTAAAACGCGTCTTTTCTTACCCACCTCAACACCAACGCTTCTATTGAACCGAAAAGGTTTTGCTTTGCAACGACGTTCCTTGCTTTCAAGTGGAATATACTGACAAGTATATTTATTAAACAGCATTTTAAAGACTTCCCATTTTTGTTATGTGTTTAACCCTGTGAAAAGCATTTCCCACTTAATATGTTGCAGAGATGCCCTTATACTGCCAAAGTTTGCACGTCTGAAATTTAGTGTTTTAGTTACTCCCTTATAGAATTCCTTCTGCAACAGAATCTCAAAGGAGACCATGCTTAGACGCAAATATATTAGCACTCTAAAGACATTATTGTTACGGTTCATTGGGAAAGGAAAATAGCTATCAGTTAAAAAGGCAAAAAATATGTGGTGTCTAGGAGTACCAGACTATATTACATTTAACTCTATTCAACTACTACGCAATATATCTTGATATGGCTTTTCGGGCATGATATGCTACTTGACCTATGGAATTAATCTTGGAATATTATTATAACATCTATACATAAATAGAACAAAACTCAATACTCTGAATTTAAAGCAAACTTGGTCTACAGAGACACCCTTGCATTTGGAGAATACTCCGCAAACTATATACAGTAAGTCTAAGTATATAAGTATTATCAGCTCAGCCCTAAAATCAGCTTGAAGAATTCTTTTCAAAAAATGGTTTAGTGACTTCCCCCCACCTTCTCTAGATGGGGCTCTATTGGAATTAAAAACTCTATGTACTAACAAAGCCATCAACTATAGATTTGAAAATATAAAGAATTGTTTAAAATTCACCTTGAAATGGAAATGTTTTTGCAGACTCGAAATACTGATGACAGGGATAAGAGTTATCCACTCATTTACAGCTCCATGGATACCTAACTTCTTTTTATTATAGCCTTGACACTTATCCAGCAAATAAATCTTCTACTTAAATGTGTTCTTTATACAATGTTTTATACTTTATGCATACTGCTCTTTTATTTTGTTACCACTTTCCATAACTGAACTCTTTATTATAACCTGAATACTATTCTTGTTCATTGCATAACTTTGTTTGCAAATTAATAAATTATTTTGATGCCAGTAACATCACAATGCAGAAATGGAGTCAGAATATTGTGTTAACCCCAGATGTGCCAGTATCACTGCAATCCAGGAACGGGATCAAAGTATTATATTAACCCCAGACATGCCAGTAACATCGCAATGCAGAAATACATTCATATCATCATATTAGCTCCATATTTGCCAGAGACATTTCAGTGCAGGAATGGATTCAGAATATTGCATTAACCTCCAACATGCCAATAATATCTCAGTGCAGAAATGGATTCAGAGTGTCATATAAACCCCAGACATGCCAGTAACATCACAATACAGAAATTAATTCATTGTATCATATTAACCCCTTATGTGCCAGTAACATTTCAATGCAGAAAAGGATTTATAGTTATGCATTAACCTCAGACATGCCAGTAAGATCCTTAGGGGATGTTGTGAGAGACCCTCTTTAGATGTGCAAATCTTATGGCAACATTAATAAAGTACACAGAACAACTGGACTATATATAATTGTATGCACTAATGAAATGGTTAATGATTATTAATGTACCAAGTCAAGAGAAGAAGCTGAACTGCCGGCTGCCCCTTATCTCATACTGAGAGCTGCTTCTACAATCATGCGCTGTTTGCTCATGTGCAGCAACTTTCCTATGGCACTGCAGTGTATACAAACTTTATTATTAATATACAGGTATGGGACCTGTTATCCAGAATGCTCGGGACCTGGGGTTTTCCGGGTTACGGGTCTTTCTGTAATTTGGGTCTTCATGCCTTAAGTCTACTAGAAATTCATTTAAACATTAAATAAACCCAAGAGGCTGGTTTTGCTTCCAATAAGGATTAATTATATCTTAGTTGGGATCAAGTACAAGCGACTGTTTTGTTATTACAGAGAAAAAGGAAATCATTTTTAAAAATTTGGATTATTTGGATAAAATGGAGTCTATGGGAGACAGCCATTCCGTAATTCAGAGCTTTCAGGATATTGGGTTTCAGGATAAAGGATCCTATACCTGTACTGTATAAATATATATATGTACAAGGATTATGATATGTATGTCTGTCTTTGCATGGTTGATCCTGGATGTTGAAAACTCTTCTCAACCAAGACTCTAATATCCACAGGTCTTTTGATCAAACATGCAAGTCATTGTGGCAAACAAGTCTTGAGTGGAGGAGAGCTGCCTGTTGTAAGAGTCTGGACCAGCAGTGCAGACAGTAGCAAAGGAAGACAGATATTTGCAAAAAACATATAACTGAAAAATGTTGCTTAGAATTATATTTTCTTTCATAATGCAGAATATTCTATTTCATTTTTTGGGATGAATTAACCTTTAATGTTCCCACCTGGCCATAAGACAGAAGGTGAATATAGTGGGTTGTACTGAGCACTTACCTGTCCCAGGTTCCCCCGATCACTGATCTCTCTCCCTGACTGTATTTATTCATCTCAGGGCGGCCCCAGTGGATACACAGACATTTATATCCACTATTAGTAAGGACATGGGAGTCACAGGGCAAATAATAAGGCACCACAGAGAGACCTTCCCTAGAAAGCAGTGATTTCCCCACTGGTGGCTGCAAGGGCTGATGGGAGTTGTAGTGCAGACACCTATACAGCAAAACTGCCATATACAGGAGGAACCACTTGAAAACTGCTTTGAGCAAAAATGATGTTCCAAAGTGACACTGATAATCACACTGTTAATGGAAGGGGGGGGTCCCTATCCCAGAGTACAGACAGCACAGAAACCATGACCAGAGAGGTAGTAAATTAATGTCTGCTCTATAATGGAATCCTGGTCCCCTCTTTAAGATGAAGATCATGAGTAGATGCATCACAGCCCTGTGATTTATTTGGGGAGACTTAACCTTTAAGTAGCAGTACCACCCTGTTATTTTTCTGTAGTTCAACAGTATCACCAATCCCCATAGTGTCAATAAGAGTTTTGTCTTACTCTGCTGATAGAAAGGGGTCACATTAACTCTCACATTAACTGCCCCACGTCACCCAATATCTCACATTAACTGCCCCACAGAACAGTGGAAGCCTTATTTACAAATCAAGCTGCAACTGCAGAGTTAAAATCGATGCAATGGTTGGATGTGTTCAGGGTCGGACTGGGAACCTAGGGCCCTCTGCGGTTGCTGTTTAAGGGGCCCCCCTCTGACCCACACGTCGATACCACAAAGCCCCACCCCTCGTACTGTACATTTTATCTTTGCAGGCCAGGCATATTATGCATTTAAATGCGTTTTTTAACCGTAGCTCAGCTAGTTTTCTGCCGTTCCAAACACAACCCTCTATTCCATTGATAGCTGAATGCTGAATGCGCATCTGGCACAAGAGAATGTGCAAAAAATGAAATAACCAATACCTTGTTCAGATGCGGGGTGATCCCAAATTTATTGTAGTGCTCTTGACATGTGAGTCATGTTCAAACGTTTCGGGACAAACAAATGCCCTTCCTCAAGTGACAAGAGAATGTGCAACTGCTGAGTCTAAATCAACTCAATAACCCGCGAGTGGACTAAAACACAACTCAGAATACTCATGTGTACAGCCAGGCAGGATATAATGGAATCAGTTAGTGAATGAGTTTATTTGTGTGTTACATGCATAAAAACAGAGGAAAAGCCCTTAGCATAACTTTGATTCCAGTCATAAAGGTATTTCTGGGTCCCCACACTTAGCCCCCCTCCTCACTGGCCCCTGTAGTGGAAAAGACACTGGGCCTGTATCTCCTTGGGGGAGCCTGCCTGTCTGTGGTAATAAGACGTTGCCTAGCAACCAGCTGGACGGAATCTCAGAGCTGCAGGAAGTTGCAAAGCAACCTGGGAGTTACCAGAAGTTGGAAGCGGTAAAATCTGGCAGAGAAAGCCAAGAGGAGGAGAGAGAAAGTTCCAGATATCGTGGAGACATTTGGATCAGGCTGGTACAGGGAAGTCAGATACTTTGGCTGGAGAGGGAGAGAGATTGTGAGAGGAATCACTGGAGAAACAACCACCTGCAGGGGGTCCCCATTAGGGTTGCCACCTTTTGGCCTGTCTAACTCTGGGCAGGGGGCATGGCCATTATGTAATGGGGGCAGAGCTGGAGTTGTGTCACAATGGGGCAGAGTCAAGGTCATCAGGGGCGGGGCTATGACATGCTGATCAGTCATTTGTCGATCACAGCATCAATCATAGGGAATCCTGCCTGGTTTTCATAATTTGGAAAACTGGGCAGACAGTTTTGATCTGGATCAAATCACTCACTTGCCTTTCCATGGCCCTGATTAGAGGTTGTTACCTTCAGGTTCAAAACCGCAGGTTTCACAAATCTAAAACTCTGCTTGACGGAGGGGAAATTCAGCCAGACACTGACTGCTTTGTCATAGCCCTGCCCCCAGGACTATGACAAAGAAAAACCCGGTGGGCCCTGTCCGGGATCTCCATAGGGAATCGGGTTCTCTAGAATGGGTGGTGGTGGCTCCTGTAGGTGGTGTGGGATGCCTGGGGGCCCTTTGTGGGTGCAGGGGCCCCTCTGGAGACAAACTGACATCAATTCCGATTGGAGCATGGTCTGACCAGGATTGTGTCCCTATCCATGTCCTATTGGTTTGGGCTGTAGTTTGCGGGTCTAACAAGACTAAATAGATTCTGGAATGGGTTAAGTACCTGGGGGAATGAAAGGTGTAATCCCTTTCTGTTGGGTGTTGGGCTCTCCAAACATCTATAAGGGCAAAATTATGTAAAAGTTCTTTAAATTTACGGGCCTGTGATAATTGTTGCTGGGTGAATGAAGGGGTGTTGAGTTGTCCTATAGATATATCCATGATAGGATCAGGAGTGAGGTTAAAATCCTCTGCCACGATACATCTACCTTTTCTAAATTGCATAAGGTGTGCTAAAGTTTTTTCAAGAAACTGTAGTTGGTTATTATTAGGCACGTAAACATTGATTAGTGTGTAGAGCTGATTGTTTAAAGTACAGAGAAGCATTGAATATCTACCTGGGGGATCAGCAAACCTGCAATGCATAGTAAATGTAACTTTCACACTAATTAAGATAGAAACAGCTTTAGATTTGGTAGGAGAAAGAGCATGAAAGTTTTGCGGATAATGTCTATTGTGAAAGGCCGGTTGATGTGACTTTTTAAAATGGGTTTCCTGAAACATCAATATGTCCGCTTTGTATTTATAAGCCTCATTAAGTGCCAAGTTCCTCTTTTGTCGGGTATTTAGCCCCCTGGCATTTAGGGAGTACAATTTAGCCATAATATGCATGACTTGTTTGCTTCACCACAGGCTGAATCATCAATATAACATTGTTTAAAAGAGCTGAAACCCATACATGTAGAAAATGCAACAACATTATTTTATTAGGATCCTTTGAGAGAAGAAAAAAAAAAGCAGGCTGGAATGAGGTGTAAAATAGACAATAAAGAACCATAGAATAACCATATATATGTATCTTCGGATGGCACAGATAACAAAGTAGAGCTGCACCCAGATAGATCCCAGATGGTGTTTGAACTGGGAATGTGGGGGGAGGAAAAGACGGTTGTCATCCGTTAGTAATTCCAGCAACAGTGCTAGTATCAGCCAAAAAGAGAACAGGTGGGCGAAAGGATGTTACGCTCCAATCTCTTGCTCCATTGTTGAGGTAGATGAGGACAGAGATAAGTCATATAAGAGTATAGGTAAAGTCAGCCAAATACATTACTCCTCCTGCCATTCTTTGCACAGCCTTTGCGCTTGCTTATGTGGAGGGGATCTCGGGTTCCATCTTCGCAAGGCCTTTCTGGCTTCCTCTGGAGAGGCCAAAGATGCCATTGTGCCTTGCCTATTGACCACAAGCTTCACTGGGAATCCCCAACAATATGAAATGTTGTTGTCCCGAAGGATCTTAGTAGTTTCTAGGAACGCCCGTCGTTCTGCCAGAGTAGCCTAAGATAAATCAGCATAAATTTGTAAGTCCACATATTGGGTCGGCCAAGTTTCCATTCCTTGCGACGAGCGGAGCATAGCAATTTTTCTTTGACATGGAAAAAATGCAGTTTGGTGAGGACATCACGAGGGGCTGCATCTGGAGCATTGCACGGTTTAGGAATCCTGTGGATTTTGTTGATTAATAATTCTAGTTGCGGGGTATCAGGCATAATTACCTTGAGTAGGCCCACCAGGTATTCCTCCAGGTCCTGTGCCAGCACTGACTCCGGGATGCCACGCAATTTCAGATTGTTTCTGCGAGAACGTTCTTCTAAGTCTGCTACCTTATTAGCGAGCTGTTCTATTTCTTTAGCCGCTTTATCTTGATTATCAGCCAACTCGTTATGGGCGTCAGCGTATTCTCCCATATTGGCTACAATATGCGATGTACGATCCCCTATTTCTTGCAGCTCGTATGTCCGTAGACAATTGCTTAATGTCAGCTTGTAAAGTTTGCTTGAGATCCAAAAGCATAGTTTTAAGTTCCTCAGTAGAGGAGCGGTGTAGTTCTGCATCTCTCTGGGGTTCCAAAAACTGGTCAGGCTACGCGGCCTCCAAAATGGCGCCTTCCACAGCTTGTTGTTCAGCAGCCGTTTGTGCAGCAAACTACGCTGTAACAGTAGAGCTTTTTTTTTGCTGGAGTTTAGGTGCCAATCCTCTCCAGAGTATATATGTTTCTATATGAAATCTCTCAATCCTTTTTGTTAATGTCGGTTTGTGGCTCAATACAACACAGAGCTCAGGATTCAAGCGTCCATATTCAGTGGTAGCTGGCTCCACCCCCATTAGCTCTTTATTTTTATTGTCCCCTCAAATATTCCAGTTTATGAAAACAAAATGTTATTTGATTTACTGTGAAAAACTCAAATTTGAATGTTGATAAATCTGCCTCAAGTAGTTGAACTACAACCTTCAACCTGTCACAAAAGGTAACATTTTCTTATTTGGAACAATGGCAGCTTAATAGAAGAGCACAAAACTAGCGATGAGCGTCAATTTTCCAGTAGGCATGGATCAGGGGCAAAATTCTCCTAATAATTAACAAAACTGCAACAAAATGTTGCCACAAAAAAATTCCCAGCAACAAACTTCCCATTGACCCCATTAAAATCACCACAAATAAACAGCCATTGACTTGAATGTATATTTCACAGAAAAACTTGCCACAAAAAATGCCCTTTGACTCTAATGTATTTTGCACATAAAGGGGGTTATTTATCAAAATCCGAATATTTCTGATTTTTTTAAATAAAAAAAGTCAGACCAAGCTAGAATCCACGATTTACCCTTATCTAGCAATAAAAAAAAACACAAAAAAATCAGCAACTTTTTCGGATTGAAACACAGAAACCAAAACTTTTTCAGGTTGTCGAGCTAAAAATCTGACCCCTGAAAAGTTAGAATTTTTTATAAAATCTGTGGAAAAGGATTATTATACAAAACCCAGAGCAGTATTGCAATATGGACCTCTGCCATTGACTTCAACAGGACCTTGACAGGTTGAAGATAGAGTATTTTCAGGTTCTGACTTTTTTCAGCCTCGGGGTATAATAAATCTCGAAAAATTCAAGTTTCTTTTTCACTACTAAGTTTTTAGCATTTGGACTTTAATAAATAACCCCCAAAAAGTTGCAGAGAAAACATACCCATTGACTTCAATGAGTTTTGCCATTTCTTTTAGAAACATATAATATATTGTACTGAAAAGATTTTGGACATCAACTGAAATGGGCATCCTGTATAAAATGGCAGATACTAAACCGCAACTGCAGTTTAACACAACCACTATCAAGTGTGTACTGCAAGTGTGCAGAGTTTTGTGTAAGGCTTTGCTGATCTTCACTGCTGGGAAGCAGATGTTCATGTATGAAATAAGGAGTAGGCAGATGTCCAGGATCCTCATCATTGGCACCACCACTTGGATTTTAGAGATGCCTCCATAGCCGAGATTCAAGAGCACTATGTTCTCACAAGCAAAATTCCAGTTGATGTTGGAACTGCAGAAATGGACTTGGGAAGCCAAAGTTTTGATTGGAGAGGAGAAAAGGCTACACTCAATTAAAGCAATGAAAAAAAAGTTGAGTAGCAAATGTGCATTTATTATGTCACAGTTCAGGGACCTACTGATGACCAAATACCTGTCCATGATCATGTGCATCAACCCAATAGGCTTGGGTATGACAGGTGTGTGTACAATGAGCATCTGAAACAGGCAGAACCCAAGGTAGATATGATCTAGCCCAAACCCCAATCCTAGTAACTTGTTGGGTTCAATTGCAGTTGTGCAGGAGATGTTCATCACAAATAGGAGACAAAAAAGTGGGTGCATGGAGGGCTGAAGGTTCCTTTCCATGCAGATTCTATAGATGATCAGAATGTTCTCCATCAGGTAGAGTATGGAAAATGGGATGAAAAAACAATATCTGGATTGGGAGATAATTGGGAGCTTCCAATTTGTTTATCTTATAGCTCATGTTGATGGGTAACAATGGTTCCTGTGAAAAATAATATTGTAATTAGTAATTAAATGTTACATTAAATAAAGTCAAACTGTGACTCATTTTTTGGATAGTTGGAAAGAATTAGTTATAGAACTATTCAGGAAAGTCAAGCATTGTTGGTGAATAACACCTTCTTAGAAACAAAAGATAACAAGTGTTTATAGTCAGGTACTGACTACTTAGTAGAAAGCTTGTTTGCTCACAAAGTTTTGTTCTATCTAGTAGCTTTAATCTATCCATCATAAAAGCTGAATGAAAAGTCTTCTAAGGAATCGCCACTGGCCAAAAATCTATCTATGCTTGATTAATAAATAGCTCATTACTGCTCCGTCATCAAAGCCTCTGAAAGTGACCCCTAGGTATATCTATATAAAGCTGTCTTGGATGACAGAAATCCACCCTAAGCAATTAACTCCCTGCACATTCCTATGGTCTCAATTGTATTTTCCAAACCAGACAATCGTATTTAAAGGTCACTTGTGAATCTCAAGTGAAAATCTTTAACATTCAGAATTCAGAGAGAAAAATCATCAGCTGAACCTTGCCATTCAAAGATAAGGTCATAAATAAGGGTATCCTCCCACCACCTATATATAGGTAAGTGTATGTGGGCTTAAATTAAGCACCCATTGAGGTCCTACACTTTTGGAGGTAGAAAATGCCAATAAATTAAAAAAAACACACACAAAAGCGTAAATACCCATAAGACTTGTTTTGTATCATGGATATAGGAAGCCAGTTGTAATGAAGGTTGAAGGTAGATGTCAATCAGTTCAGACAACCTTTCATTCAATAAGTGTATGTCAGATACAATTAATCTACCCAAGAGAGGACTTCCTTTCTTGTGCACCTTGGGTAAAAAAATCAGATTGACAGGTATTTCATTCTCCCATTAAACACTCCATTAACATTGTTTGCTAATTTAGTCCTACCAGTAGGGTTTGATGTCAATTGATGATATGTCCTATGTGCCACTTAATGGAAAGCTTCATTCATCCACTTTCGTCAGCCATCTTGATGACGAAAGAATTATCATACCTTAGTTCTTTCAATGATAAACATTATTTTGTTGACAAATTACAATAAAATGGCCTTTCCTTAATTTAATTATCCAGTTTCACCAAATTCCCCTCCTGAAATGTCGTTATTGCACTACCTCTTAAGCGGATGGGACAAAAATTTGAGGATATCTTCAGAAACCTGCATTCTAATTCCACATGGAAGGGGTTGAGAATGGCTTACATCTTATGATGAAAACAACTTGATCTTTTTTTTCCTCCAGAATTTTACTAGGTTCTTTCTGATATCTGTCACCCTCAGACCATATATCAAGGGGTCTATGGCCGCTGGAATAACTAGGTATAATGCAGTGAATAGATTCTTAAGGTCTGTTAGCAGGGTTGTTTCCATCTTCCACTCGATGGAAGAGGGAATTCCACACAAATAGACCACCAATGCCACCAGCAAGTGTGTCCCACAGGTGTTAAGAGCTTTGTGTCTGGATTTCCCAGTAGCAGTTTTCATGGCTGTATAGATTATGGTTGAGTAAGAAAGCAAGAGTAGACTACCATCAATCACAGTGACAATGATGCGTGCAATGACCCCAGCATTCTGTGGTTTGGAGGTGTCTCCACATGCAAGACTGAGAAGTGCCATGTTTTCACATGTAAAATTAAGGATGATGTTTGACTTGCAGAACTGGATCATAGAGGTTAATAGGACCAAAGAACAAATAAGGACGCAGTTCCGAACTATTACAATGACTGTGAGCCAGGCCAGTAACCTCTTTGTCATGATGTTATGATAACGCAGTGGCCTACAGATTGCTACATATCTGTCTAAGGACATTAATACGGGCACAGCAGACTCACAGGCCATCAAGAAGTAAATAAAAAACATCTGCAGAAGACACCCATTGAGAGAAATTTGGTTGAGACGAAATAACAAGTCTAGGAGGAATTTGGGCAATGTGGTGTTAATGCTGGTGATGTTAATGGCAAAGAGCACAGAGATGAGCAAATACATGGGGGCATGGAGTGACTTCTGAATGCAGATGAGGCAGATGATGAGAGAATTTCCACTGAGGATAACTAAGTACATAGAAAAGAATGGGATTGCCAGGAGGGGCCTCCATCGAGATATCCCAGGGAAACCCAAGAGAGTAAACTCAGTGTAGGAGAGAATCAATGACTGGTTGGAGATCCCTGTTTCCATATTTCAGTTTAGAGGTTTAGACAGGTCAGTGCTCATAGAGCAAGCACATTTAATTTTGTTATGAACCTGATATTTGGATTGCACTGAGCAACCTCTTCATTCCTAGATAAAAGCAAAATGAAAGAAAGTCCATCAAAATAAGACGACACATTTGTGAATCTCAGATTAAAAAAAAAACTTTCTGTTTCATTATGTGATTTTTCTAAGTTAAAAAAATGTTTAAAACCCAGGAAATGTTCTCTTTTT
This sequence comes from Xenopus laevis, assembly GCF_017654675.1. Lineage (NCBI taxonomy): Eukaryota > Metazoa > Chordata > Amphibia > Anura > Pipidae > Xenopus > Xenopus laevis. The sequence continues at coordinate 180,383,920 of NC_054373.1, forward strand.
CTCTCCTTAAACCTGCAGGTTGGAATTACTGGATAACATTGCTGACAATGTCCCTCGCATATTTATTATTTCTTAAATCAGTTTTTTCAAGGAAGTTCTTTGTGAGTTGCACGAGGTTCCCATTGACCATTACTGAATGTATTTACTAATCCAGCTCAGGAATTCTCCAGTATGTTCCTTGATAACTCTAACTACTTTAGTAAAGAAATACTGGACCTTCTTAACCATGAACTTACAAGATGTTTCGGAGGGGGAGGAACAAAAGAAAATGAACATAACACAGAAAATATCAAACTGCAGAAATCTTTTTGTAGTTAAGATTGAGCCAAGAGATTTCTCAATTTTTGACCAACACAGGCTGTAAAGAGGGCCCTGCTCATAAGAACTTACAATCTAAACATATAAAAGTCTCACTATAGAGTGTAGGTGAGACACCAGAGAAGATTTATTACACACAATATAAAGAGATTGTTGATCTTTAAGACACATGTGTATGTATATCATTCAAACAGTGTTCCAGTTACCGTATATACTCGTGTATAAGCCGAGTTTTTCAGCACCCAAAATGTGCTGAAAAAATTGACCTCGGCTTATACGCGGGTAAGTATACGCGAGGGGCTCCTGCCTAATGTGACACTTCCCTCCCCGGGGCTCGACGTGTCCGCGCTGCCTGCAGGGGGCTCCCTCTGTCCGTAGCACCCGCCCAGCACCGGGAGGGGACAGGATCCGGAAAGAGCAGGCGCAAAGGGCGGAAGAACTGGCTGTGAGCCGGTGGTCTGTGTTGGGCTAATAAGGAATTAGCGAACCCGGCACAAGCGGCTCCTCTAACCATAACTGACCGCCAGTCCCTCCAACCTGTGGGGAATCCGCTCCCCGGGAGTCTTCCCTCTACCCGACCTTCCTCCCTCGGACACATGGACTCTCCCTTTATCCACAGTCCGCTCCTTCCCCCGCCCGATCAGCCCATTCCTCCCCCGGGGGAGCAGCTCGTGCTGCGGATGATCGAGTGTGGCATTGGGCGGAAGGAGCGATGAATCATCAGCCGATCCAGCCAGGGAATTCGCCTCGTTATTTGCTCACACCGAGTCCCTTGTGTCTAATCCGGGGACGAGTCTTTCCTTCCCCAGTGACCCAGCCTCCTCCTCCCGTCTACTCCCCTGGAAGTCCACAGCTCGAGCAGCAGCCGGACACCCCTCGCGTTTCCCCGCAATTTCATTATTGTGTGGTGAGTGTATATAGTGTATGATGGTGTGGGTAGAGAGTTTGTGTGTGTATATAGTATATGTGTGGGGAGTTTGTGTGTATAGTATGTGTGTGTGATTATTTTGTGGGAAGAGTGTGTGTGTAAAGTATATGTGTGTCTATGTGTGTATAATTGCTAGTGGAAAATATATTTTGTCTCAGCTGAAAAATATCTGTAATATAAATCCACTGGGGGGGACAAATTTTCAGTGATTTAGTTTGCGCTGTAGTGATTGTAGCATAAAGGGTCTTAGTTGTGTCTAGGCTTATACGCGAGTCAATAAGTTTTCCCAGTTTTTGTAGGTAAAATTAGGTACCTTGGCTTATACACGGGTCGGCTTATACACGAGTATATACGGTAACATCTATAAACTCATTGGATACATGTTAAGGGAATGTATTCTGATTGGCTCACTTAAATATAACTCAAACTGCTAGAATTGTCACCAGTTAAAGAATGTGAATATATGTGAATATAGGGATACTAGACTATTTCCAACAATAGCAACTTGTGTCAGATTTATCAACTTTTACTGAAAATCACATTTTTGGAATTAAAATCATAAATTCAAGTTTTTGAGCCTAAATTTTCAAAATGTATAAAGTGCAAAACAAGTCAAATAAATTGGCACTCAAGTTACTTCTCAATCTTTAGTTTTTGAAATTGGAGTTTGGGAAATTGGAGCAACTGAAATGTGATTTCATGTTTTATCACTTTTATGTGATCAAGTGAATAACATTTTTGTGTTTTCAGGCGTATTCAAGCTTTTACAAATACTCAATTGGAATGTTGATAAATGTGCCCTTTAAAATCCCGCCTTTGTTCCTTACTAAGGACACACACAATCCCAATTATAATTATCACTTCAAACCCCACTTTCTGCAACAGGACTGATTTAAGAAACCAGCAGTCCCAGGGCAAAGATCTCATTTGAGGACTAGCCTCCCCAGCAATAGGAAAAAAATGGATGGGCCCTGGTCTTGTTGAGCCCCTTCATCCCAGGCACCACAGCAGGTGGAGAGCTAATAAGCCTAAAATGTGTTGAGGGGGCAGAGTGGCGTGCTGGAGTGGTGGGCCCTTGGGGTGGGAAGAGTGTGACCAGAGCAGTGGGCATTTGGGGGGGGGGAAGAGTATGAGTGGAGCAGTGGATCCTTGGTGGGGGGAGTATGCAACTGGAGTGGTGGGCCCTTGGGTGGGGAGTGTGACTGGAGCAGTGGTCCCTTCGGGTGGGAAGAATGTGACCTGAGTAGTTGGACCTTATGATGGGAAGAGCGTGACCAGAGTAGTAGGCATGGGGGGGGAGTATGAGTGGAGCAGGGGGTCCTTTTGCCAGGGTTTTCCGGTGAGCTTTGCCACCCCCAGTGCGAATTAAAATGAGGAGTTTGCCATTTCAAGGGGATCATTCAGTCAAAAGTTGTAGCAAACGAAACATGTGCACTTGGGTCTATTGTCCTGGTTGACAGCTAATATAAAGGAATAGATACGGCCAAAGGAACTCAACAATAGAAACTCCTGTAGGTATTTTATCTTCACTTCTTATCTGGAGTCTGAACCTTTAGATGTGACTGTATGTAACGGGGCCACTCGTAGCTTGTGGGCACCTGCCATTAGATGTACATCTATCAGGTCTTTGTTGCCCCAAAGGATCCACTGCCACAATAGATGAGATGAACTCAAACTCTTTATTGCAGGGGGCACCACATGCAGATCAGACTGGGCTCTGGTTGCCAACAAGGATATTGTCACACAATACTAGTTAAACATGCACCACAACGTTTTCCCCTCTGAAGCCTCCAGGGCCCTTGTCCTGTACGATGCACTGGCAGGAGAGTCATGATCTGTACAGGGGTCTCCTATCACTAAGGAACACTTACCCCCAATTCTCTGCTGTGATGTCACATCCAATGCCCAAGCTTCTCCATAGACTTTCTGATAACCTACACCTGAACCCTCATTTCCCTAAATCTGGTGCACGCTCACCACAGGGCTGTAGACCCAACTGTTACTCCTTGTTGGCACAACTGGCTGTCCGTGCTCACTAGCCCTCTATAACTTTCACTCCTGAAGTGAACTCACTTGCCACTACTATCCGCTTGCTAATCCTACAGTACCAACCTTCCCCAAGGGACTGGCCACTTCAGTCTGATGCTGCTTTTTAGATGTTACAGGCCAAAGAGGTAGGTTTGCCACCTTTTAGCCAGTGGAGACTGGATCCATGATGTGGAGGGGCAGGCAATGCTGTTGGTGGGGGAGGGGCTATGACATGGTGATCAGCTGATCACCGTGTCAATCATAGGGAATCCTGCCAGGTTTTCCTAATTTAGAAAACCAGGCAGGCAGTTTTGACCTGGGCAGCCCTTCAAACAACGGGGATGTCCAGGTCAAAACCGGACAGACGGCAACCCTATAAAGAGGACGTGCCCCAGCAAGGCCCTGTATTATACAGGCTCAGAAGTGGGCTTAGCGCCACCTGCTGGATAACATTGGATATTGCTACCTATATCCATTATAAAAATTAATTCTTTCTTTACATGTAGGCATCAAAGGAATCCCACACTCGACGGCCAGTTTAGGATGAAATTCAAAAGAAATTCTCAGTAAATTGGAGCAAAATGGGATTTCCTTTGGCTTGAAATAAACTATAAATACTAGTCAGAGGAAAAACAACATACTGTAAAAGAAACACACACACATATTAACCTCATTACAAATACAGTCATTTTCATGAAAAATGGATCTTCATAGATCTGCATGCATTAATACATGATTGGAAGTAGTATCAAGACTTCTGGATGGAAATAATAATCAGTTAATATCAATACCCCTATCTGATTGCAGCCACATTATACTTTATTCCTGCCTTTGCCTGGTATTCCAATGGGCATCGCTGCTACTGGGAGGCCTAATAATATTTATTCAGATATAAAAATGCCACTTAATTTTTATAGCAAACTAGAAGCAGCCAACTGGGATTATTGTTGCATTCCCAAACTGAATATATATTTCACATAAATGTATTTGTCAGTTGGGGTTCTCTGCTTTAACTAAGAACTAAGAGCAGATGTTTAATACACATATTTATACCAGTTAATAACATTGTTAATCTCATTGGATTACTATAATATATAGTATTGTGATTGACACACACACAGCTCACACTGCTCAATATACAGACATAGCAATGTGCTTAGGTCAAACTGGTATTGAGTTCCCTTGGTGCAGCAGCTACAGCAGCCCCCCTATTGTACAATAATGGCCACTAATACACACACATACTGTACACTCATACAGACACACACACACACTCATACACAGACACGCACACACGCACACTCAACACAGACACACATACAAACACACTCATACAGACACACACACACACACTCACACACACACTCATACACAGACACACACACACTCATACAGACACACACACACTCATACAGACACACACACTCATACATACAGACACACACACACACTCATACAGACACACACACACACTCATACAGACACACACACACACTCATACAGACACATACACACTCATACACACACTCATACACACTCATACATACAGACACACACACTTATACAGACACACAAACACACTCATAGACACAATCAGGCTCAGTCTCTCTCCTGCACTGGCACAGAACCAGCGTATCGCCCATCCTGCTGCAAAATTTGGAGGCTTAACAGGATTAATGAGCGGCGAGAGATCAAGATCAATCTCAGCGAGTAAAGAATGGCCAAATTGTATTTATTGTGATAAAAAAAGTGTAACAGTTATTTGTCTGCAGTTGAAGTAATGTAGCATTAGTCAGCTGTTCTGCAGCCCAAACTCCGGTTCTCACAAGTTTCATGCTTCTTCCCAGGTCTGTTAATCACAGCACATGCAAGGCAATTGGGGAATTGGAGTCTTTGCTGAAGGAGAGTTGCCTACTGTAAGATTGTTGTAAGGGTCAGAACCAGCAGTTCAGAGAACACCAAATGGCAGACATGGCTTAGCAGTTGCATAAATAACTATAAAACAACTGTGTGTGCGATGAATGTATGTTCATTATTTGTTTCATTATTTGTAAGGAGTTCACCTTTAATGTGCCCCCCTGACCATAACATAGAAGCTGAATATAGTGGGTTGTACTGAGCACTTACCTGTCCCAGGTTCCCCCGATCACTGATCTCTCTCCCTGACTGTATTTATTCATCTCAGGGCGGCCCCAGTGGATACACAGACATTTATATCCACTATTAGTAGGGACATGGGAGTCACACAGTGAGTAATTAGACACAGCACAGGGACCTACCTAACAGGAGCACACACATATACACATACACACATACACACATACACACATATACACATACATACACACATACACAGCTACTATATTAAATGGCAAGTTGGTGGCTCTTTGGCAGGTCTCCCTAGAGAACCTAGAGAGAGGTATGTAGATAGAGGTAGGTTGGTTCATGTTATAGTACCACTCTAGGAGTGTGAGTCCTACACCAGTTACACCAATTAAGTGGGAATGAGTCTTGGGAGGAAAAATAACAGTGAACGAAACAGTTTTCAATAATGAATGAATATGTAGAAATACATATTGTGACTTATTTATGTTCCCAATCAGCACAATTAGCACAGACCCTTGTGTGAGTGGCTCCTGTGTTTCTCAGTCTCAGACTTGGGCCCCAACAGTAGTTGTTACAAGGCCCCTCTAGAGAATATAAGTTCCACTTCCACACTCAGTCTGAACACACAGGCCACTCACCCCAGTTTCTAACCCAATTATGCTCCTCATGACATTGGGGTGCACACAGTGGGACCCTGGTTACCAAAGGGCCTCTTAGTACATAATTTTTCCACCATCTCTTACCATGAAATTTTTTTTTACCATTCGCATGAAAGTGTTGCACCAGATAAGAGGTGATATAGCTCTCCTTCTCTTTGCCCCTAGGGGTAAAGTCTATTTCTTATTCATATTAATTTGACAGTTTTGTACAAAATAGATTACAGGACAGTTTGCAAGCCCTGGGGCAGTATCTATTTACAGTCTTTGAGTGTTATTAAAGGGATACTGTCATGGGAAAATGTGTTTTTTAAAAACACCAATTAATAGTGCTACTCCAGCAGAATTCTGCACTGAAATCTGTTTTTTAAAAGAGCCAACTGATTTTTTTATATTTAATTTTGAAATCTGACCTGGGGCTAGACATATTGTCAGTTTCCCAGGTGCCCCCAATCATGTGACTTGTGCCCGGATAAACTTCAGTCACTCTTTACTGCTGTACTGCAAGTTGCAGTGATATCACCCCTCCGTTTCCCCCCAGCAACCCCCCAACAACAGAAAAATGGGAAGGTAACCAGATAGCAGCTCCCTAACACAAGATAACAAACTGCCTGGTAGATCTAAGAACAGCACTCAGTAGTAAAATCCAGGTCCCACTGAGACACATTCAGTTACACTGAGTAGGAGAAGACCAGCCCCTGATTTTCTTAGATTAACTTTTATCTGGTATGGTGCCTATGGATTGGAGAAAAGCTGATGTTATTCCAATATTTAAAAAGGGAATATGATCTCAGCCTGGCAATTATAGGCCAGTAAGTTTGACATCTGTGGTTGGCAAATTATTTGAAGGCTTGTTAAGGGATCACATTCAAAATTGTGTCCTAGTCAATGGCATTATGAGCAGCAATCAGCATGGCTTTATGAAGGATAGGTCATGTCAGACAAAGTTGATTGCTTTTTATGATGAGGTAAGTAAGATTCTGGACAGTGGGGGGGGGCAGTAGATGTGATCTATTTGGATCACATCTACTGTGTGATTTGATACTGTGTTTGATACTGTGCCCCACAAACGACTGCTTTTTAAACGAAGGTCTGTTGGGCTTAATGAAGTCGTTTGCACATGGATAGGAAACTGGCTACAGGATCGGGTACAGAGGGTGGTTGTTAATGGGACATTCTCTACTTGGAGTAAGGTTCTTAGTGGGGTCCCCCAGGGCTCAGTATTGGGTCCACTTTTAACTTGTTCATTAATGACTTAGGGGAGGGTGTTGTAAGTAATGTATCAGTGTTTGCAGATGACACAAAACTATCAGCCCAATTAATTCCATCCAGGATGTGACACTTGCAACAGGATCTTGACTAACTGGCAATCTGGGCAGCTAAGTGGCAAATGAGATTCAATGTTGATAAATGTAAAGTCCTGCACCTGGGATGTAACAATATCCACTTATACCCTTAATGGGACTGCACTAGGCAAATCCATTATGGAAAAGGACCTTGGAGTCCTTGTAGATAATAAACTTGGCTGTAGCAAGCAATGCCAGTCAGCAGAATCAAGGGCAAATAAGGTCTTGAGCTGTTTTAAATAGGGCATAGAGTCACGGGAGGAGGGGTCATTCTTCCACTGTATAGAGCACTTGTAAGGCCCCATCTAGAATATAACATACAGTTTTGGTCTCCATCACTCAAACAGGACATTATTGTATTAGAGAGGGTACAGAGAAGGGCAACTAAGCTGGTAAAGGGAAAATCTTAGCTATGAGGAAAGACTGGCCAAATTAGGGATGTTCCTGCTGGAGAAGAGGCGCTTAAGGGGAGATATGATAACTATGTATAAATATATAACGGGATCATATAATAATCTCTATAATGATTTATTTACCAGTAGGTCTTTCCAGCTGACACAAGGTCACCCATTCCGATTAGAAGAAAAGAGGTTCCGCCTAAATATTGGGGGTTTGTTACAGTGAGAGCTGTGAAGATGTGGAATTGTCTCCCTGAATCAGTGGTACAGGCTGATACATTAGATAGGTATAAGAAGGGGTTGGATGGTGTTTAGCAAGTGAGGGAATACAGGGATATGGGAGATAGCTCATAGTACAAGCTGATCCAGGGACTGGTCCCATTGCCATTTTGGAGTCAGGAAGGAATTTTCCCCCTCTGAGGCAAATTGGAGAGATGGGTTTTTTTGCCTTCCTCTGGATCAACTGGCAGTTAGGCAGATTAAAAAAAAAAAACTAAAAGGTTGAACTTGATGGACGTGTGTCTTTTTTCAACCTTACTTACTATGTTATTATGTCACTAACAGCCTGCCAGAAAGCAGTTCCATCCTAAAGTGCTGGCTCTTTCTGAAATCACATGACCAGGCAAAATGACCTACACACCAATATTACAACTAAATACACTTGTTGGTTCAGGAATTTTATATTGTAGAGTGAATTATTTGCAGTGTAAACAGTGTCATTTAGAAATAAAAACAACCCCAGAAAAATTTCTTACAGAATCCCTTTAAAATTCTGATTTGTCTAATTTTAGACATTTTTTCTACTTTGAATAAACTCACAATTTAAAAAAACATGACCATTAACTGATTTATTAAAAAAATCTGAATAAAAAGCTAGAATTAATAAAATGTTGAAAAAAATCCAACACACAAAAGTCTACAAATTCAAAAAAAACTTTGGTTACCAAATTAAAAATTCCAAAATTAAAAATTTAATTCCAAAGTTTAAAGGGCAGATTTACTAATATTAAAATTTTTATTTTCATGAATCTTGTTTTTTCCCCAAAAAAATATATTTCTATAAAAGACTAATAAGATTTATTGAGAGAAAAAAACAGGAAAAAAAACTCTAATATAAAACTTTACCAAGTAAAAGTAGTCAAGGTCCCATAAAAGTCAATGGGAGAAATTGTCCGACTGGCCCTCTGAGGATGCCAAGAAAACTCCCAGTGTGCCCTCCTGCTTCTAAATATTTGGCCTATTTCATGGCCATTCCCTATTTCTATGAGAACAAAGAGACCAAATAGATGGAATAATAGATTATAGTATGTAAAGAAAAGAGACCAGGAGATTAGAGGTTGAGTGAGGAGAGGAAGAAAATAGTACTGATAGTGGGCCCTGGTCTAAGGTTTTTGGTGGGACCCTGGTGTCCCAGTCTGACACTGATGGGAGCTGCTCTGATCCTATTGGCCTATTTCAGTCATTCAGACTTTTAGAGGCTTGCAGATATTTTTTCGCTACTAATTTGTGGTTTCAAATACCTCTAAAACCACTAAAATCAGAATGTTGACAAATGGGCCTCGCACATTCAAGTTTTTCAGCTTAATTAATACTTTTTTTGAAGGTATAATTTGAGTTCATGAGTAGTGATGAGAGAATTTTTTTAACAAGTTTCACCACAAAAATTATGCCAAAAGACTCTAATGGAAGAAAAAAACTGTTGCTTGTCCAAAAATTTTTGTTGCCTGTAGACTTCAATGCATTTCAGTGGATCTTAGCCATTTCACACATTTTTGGTGAAGTGAAAGGGGTTAAATTCATCCATCACTATTCATGAGTTTTAGCTAAACAAAAAAAAATTTGAATCATGTTAAAAACATAAACTTGAACATTGATAAATGAGCCCTTTAGAGTCTATTTAGAATTGTGTGAAAAAATAAATATTGGGAAAAAAAACAGTTTGAAAGTGGGTAAAAAAAATATAAAAGCTGTATTTTCCTCCTTATGTGGGATTTTATCCCATGCATCACCATCCCTGAAATCTTAATTTTTGTTATATAATTCCACCCACATACCACAATTTTACATTTTTATTAATGGTGATATAGGTATAGCATAATTTATCCTGAAACCTGTTATCCAGAAAGCTGGATTCTCCCATAGAATCCCTTTCAATCAGATTATTCAAACTAATATTAATATTGTTTTCATTATTCTTTATAATAATAAAACGATAACTAACTATCCCAACTAAGATATAATTAATCCTTATTGGAAGCGGAACCAGCCTATTGGGTTTATTTAACGTTTACATGATTTTCTAGTAGACTTAAGGTATGAAGATCCAAATTACAGAAAGACCCCTTATCGGGAAAACTATAGATCCCAAGCATTCTGGATAACAGAATGAACATATGATGAACATATAGGGGCAGATTTATCAAGGGTCGAATTTCGAAGTGGAAAATACATTAAAATTCGAAGTCGGAGGACTTTATTCATTGTGCGATCGTATTCTGATCGTAGTATGATCATACGACCGTACTCCGATCGTTCTTCAAATCGTATGATTCTAACTATTTTAACATACTATCGTACGATTTTCCTTCGAATATAAAAAACTTAGAACATTGCTCTGGAAGGTCCCCATAGGCTAACATAGCACTTCGGCAGGTTTAAGTTGGCGAAGTATTGAAGTCGAAGTTTATTTAAAGAGACAGTACTTCGATTATCGAATGGTCGAATAGTTGAACGCTTTTTACTTCGAATCGAAGTCAAAGTAAATTCGAAGTCGTAGTATCCTATTCGATGGTCAAAGTATTCAAAAAATTACTTTGAATTTCGAATTTTTTAACTTCGAAAATTCCCTCGAATTCACTTCGACCCTTGATAAATCTGCCCCATAATGTCTCAAGAATATTCTGAACATTATTTGAAAATGGCATCCTCTATAATTCAGTTCAATGTGACCACTATAAAGCTTGTGTGCTGGGTGTTGTGCAAGGCTTTTCCTCTATTGATCATCATCGTCTATAGAGAATACTGATGTCTAGGATCCTCACCATCAGTCTCACCACTTGTATTTTACAGATGTCTCCACAGCCAAGATTCAAGAGCACCATGTTCTCACAAGTTAATCCCAGATGATGTTGGATCTGAAGAACTGGACTTGGAAAGCCACAATCATCATTGGAGAGGAGAAAAGGCTACTCTGAACTAAACCAATGAGGAAAAGTTGGACAATCAAATAGTTCTTCATTAGAGTATTATACCTCAAGGAAATGTTGATGGCCATATACCTGTCTAAGGCTATGAACATCAACATTGTGGCCTCAAGTAGGACAGCTGTGTATATAAAGAACATCCGAAACAGGCAGGAACCAGGGTAGATATGATCTAGCCAACACACAAATCCCATTAACATGTTCGGTGCTGTTGCAGTTGTGCAGGACATGCTCAGATTCTATAGATCAGAAAGTTCAACAGAAGCATGAACAGGTAACTTTGAAGCATTGGATGGGAAGCCAATATCAGGACGGAGAGAGCCCAAAGAACCCAATTCAGACTCTGTTAGAAAGCGAACGCTTTTCATGTGTGTTAACATTCCAGTTGTGTTGGTTATTGTCTACATGGTGGGTACCAAGGGATTCTGTAAAAAAAGAATATTGTAAATTGGAACAAAACACAACATTAAAGCGGGAGGTACTAAGGAACTAAGAAAAGCAAACTAAATGGAAACTATGGGATGGTTATAGACCCACCCAAGAAACTGAAGAACTGTTACCTGGACACTTAAGTGACCAGTTACCTGATAAAACTGAAGTGAATTCTCTTGTGGGTTGATTCTGCTCATTATAAACATTACAGAGAATAGATATTGAGTTTGAAACACATAACTGGAAGCTATGAGCTTTAGGTTCAGGAAAGATTATCCAGGAAGACCCAGTGGATCCACATGTGACCTGCACCTCTCCCAAACAATTTTAGAAAAACAGCTGGAGGTACCTATATAACCTTCAATACCTCAGTACTTCTGCACTGAAACAAATTCTAGGACACAATTTGTAGTAAGATGGACATATTTTTATTACTACATGGTTCCGATACTTTCCCAAGGCTCAAATCTTTAGTACGAACAATACATCTTTTGTTTCCTCAATATCATAAGGGCCAAGTTTATCCAGTGATCAACCATATCAGAGTTTAATACTTGCTTCAAGAATAATTGCTGCACTGAATCCCGAATCCTTCATGAAAGATTCCTGAACCAAATCCAAAAAAGTCAGATAATTTTAAGGATTTGGTTTGGCTAGGCACTTGGATTTGGCCAAATCCAAATCTTGCGAAATCCTGGATTTGGTGCATCTTTAATAATTTCCCAATGTTGTTAGACGTTAATCATCCAGAATTCCTAACCATTGTTTCATAGTTTAGATATTCTGCTTTATAAAAAAATGGAATTAAATCTTAATCTAACCATCATTGTGGGGTCTCATGATGGGTAGAAATTGTTCTTTTTTGCTTGCCAATATTCTACCAGACTCTTTCTGATCTCTGACACTCTTAATCCATATATAAATGGGTTTAGGGTAGCTGGGATAAGTAGGTATAGGGCAGTGAATAGATTCTTAACATCTGTTGAAATGGTTGTGTCCATTCTCTGCACAATAGAAGATGTAAGAGCACACAGGTAGACTAACAATGCCACCAGTAAGTGTGTCCCACAGGTGTTAAGAGCTTTGTATCTTGATTTCCTGGAAACATTTTTCATGACTGTGTAGAGTATGTTTGAATAGGAAATCAAGAGTAGACTAACATCAAATACAGTGACAGTGATACGCACTATCAACCCAGCAATCTGTGGTCTGGTGGTGTCTCCACATCCAAGACTAAGTAGTGCCATGTTTTCACATGCAAAGTTCAGGATGATGTCTGACTTGCAGAACTGGACCATAGAGATAAATACAACCAGTGGGCAAATAAGGAGGAAGTTCCGAATTATTACAATGACCATGAGCCAGACCAGTAGCCTCTTTGTCATAATATTATGATAATGCAGTGGCCTACAGATTGCTACGTATCTGTCTAAGGACATTATTAGGATCACACCAGACTCACATACTGACATGAAGTAGATGAAAAACATCTGCAGAAGACAGCCGGTCAGGGAAACTTGGTTGAGATGAAATAACAAGTCTAGGAGGAAATTTGGCAATATGGCAGTAGAAATGGCAATGTGAATGGCAAAGATCATAGAGATGAGCACATACATGGGAGAATGGAATTTTTTATGAATGGAGACTTGGTTGATGATGAGAGAATTCCCAGTCAAGATAACTAAATACATGAAAAAGAATGGGATTGCCAGGAGAGACCTCCATCCAGATATCCCAGGGAAACCCAAGAGTGTAAACTCAGTGTAGGAAAGAAATGAAGTCTGGTTAGAGATCCCTGGTTCCATATTTAGGTTTTTAGATTTAGTCAGGTCAGTGTTCATACAGGATCTGGAGGGCAAGCAAATAGCATAAATTAACGCTGATTTTTGACTTGCACTGTGTAAATGCAAACAAAATGAAAATGATGTCCATCATAATAACATGGCACCTTTACAGGTCTCAAATAATAGAAACTTAATATTTTTTATGCTATATCATTGTTAAAAGTACAAAATAAAAACACTAACTGGTTATAAATATAACCTGTGGGGTATGGTCACAATATAGGAATGTTCCTCATAGTGAATATTCTGATAAAAGTTTATTATTGCGGACAAATTAGTGATTGGTTCATAAAGAGATTAGAAGAATGTCAGATGGAAAGTGGGAGGGAACACCAGATATACAAATATACAACTTGAATATGTAAATACAAACGGTAAATGGATGAAGGTGTCAAGTGTAGGAAGAGCATAATGAGCTGTTTGGTGAATACGTGGAGATAAGGTTAGACCAGAGATAGGAATTGCTTTGAACGTCAAGGTACGGTTTAGAATTTTATTCTAAACAGGCCCGGATTTGTGGCGAGGCCACATAGGCCCAGGCCTAGGATGGCAAAAAAATAGGGGCGGCATGCCACCCAGCCACATTATGGGGACCTGTGCATCCCTGTTCAATGGCAGCCTTCGCCGACACTTATTCGCGGGTGTGCACATACTCGCTCCAGTAGGGGGAAGTGTGGGTGAGCGCTAGGACCGCACGACCATCCTGATCGGGCCTAGCGGCACCCACCAGAGGAATCCAGCCCTGATTCTAAATTATACAGTAGGGTAGTTTAGCAGAGGAAGATTGGTTGGTGGAATTTAGGAGACTGGCAGCAGCTTTATTATGAACAGGCGAGGTTACAGTCTCTGCCAGGGAAGACTAATTGTCACAGCAGCAAATATGTGTGATGATGAGTGAGTGAATGAAATTTTTATTGCAAAATGTGTCTTAAACAGTCTTATTTCTAAAATATTCCTTAGGTGACAGTAACATGATTTAGTAATTTTATTAATATAAACAATGTAGGACCAGGCAAGATAACCCCAAGGCACCAGGCCTAGAGGAAAGGAAAATAGTGCAGTCATTAACTGTAATAGATATTACTGGGACATCATAGACTCGGCCTGAGAAGGCCTTTTCTACAGAGAAAAAACAAAGTTAAGAGTTCTGGGCTGAGAGAGGAGTGATTAGTTGGAGTGTTGTGGTATTAGAAAACATGTGAACTGATTTTCTGCCCAAGGGAGGAAAAATACAAAGAGATGAATAAGGGCTGTGGGACAGAACCTTGAGAACCCCCAAAAGTAAGATCTAAGGGTGAAGATGAGATGCATTGTAAGAAACATTGAAAGAGTGATCTGAGAGGTAAGAGGAAGCCACTATAGGACGGTGTCACTGGGGCCTAAAGAATGGAGGACCTGGAGAGGGATGGACAGGGTGATCAGTATCAAAAGCTGATAAGAGATGCAGGGGTACTAGTAAGTAGAAGTGCTTTTTTTCTAGAAGGATGGCCAGGAGGACATTGCTAATATTTGTCTTCTAGTTTCATTTTGGCTTTTGAAGTGCTTAGCAATATCTTGAGCAGTGACTGAAGTACATGGAATGGAAGCCAAAGCAAAAGTAGGGCAGGTTATTTAGAGAGTGAATGAATGAATGAATGAATGAGTATGTGGAAGCAAGTTTATTTGGCTGGCAGAGACAGGTATAATAGGAGAGCAGGTATTGTATCTGCAGAAGATTCTGATCAAAATCTACACTAGTGGCACTTGATACACATGTAGATAATACAAGTCACGTTATGTGTGTGTCTGGGGAGGGACAGAGGGGGCACAAGGGGTGAGTACAGGCTAAAGTGTCAGCAGATTGACTTTAGAGAAGGGAAAGAGGAATTAGCAAAGTTGGAGACTGATTAAGAGAGTTGTCATTGGAGTGTGGGGGGGGATTTGAGCATGGGAAGAATCCAAAGGGAGGTGTTAGGGAGGGGACCCCAGAAACAGCACATTCATACAGACATACAGACATAGGTCCAGGGATATGGCAGCAATTCATAGAAATACTGAAGGAAAAAGCTGAATGGAGAAATCTCCAAAGGAAAATAACAGAGGTGGAAAAGGTGGAAGGTGAGGGAAGCAGAAAGGATGACATTTCTATACTATTGCCTATTGCTGGAGGATTTGTGAAACATGAGTTAAGAAAGATGAGAGTGTAAGGGGAAAAATCATACTTAATATGTTTAAATTACAGGTTTGCAGGTGCTACAAATTCCATTGTTCCCTGTACTGTGAACTTACCTGTCCCAGGTTCCCCCGATCACTGATCTCTCTCCCTGACTGTATTTATTCATCTCAGGGCGGCCCCAGTGGATACACAGACATTTATATCCACTATTAGTAGGGACATGGGAGTTACACAGTGAGTAATTAGGCACAGCACAGGGACCTACCTAACAGGAGCACACACATACACACATGCACAGCTACTATTTTAAAGAGCAAGTTGATGGCACTTTGATAGTCCCCCTAGAAAGCAGTGATTTCCCTGTTGGTGGCTGCATGGCATGTTGGGAGTTATAGTGCAGCAATTTCAAACATTGGAAACATTACCACTATTAACTATTAAAAATCACAGCAGAGAACCATGCCCCATGCATTGACTTCCAAGTCTGTCCCAGTATACTAAACTAACCAAACAACCAAATCCAGGCAAAAATGTGCTGGGACCCCAACTTGAACCATAATGGCTTTCATTCTGTAGCCATAGATAAATGGGTGAACAGTAGTTTGAAGCAGATAGTATATTGCACTGAAGCGATTTTTGAAGTTCGAGGACAACAAGCCATAACTGTAGTTCAGCACAATCATAGGAGTACTGCAAGTGTGCAGAGTTTTGTGTAGGACTTTTAACTTTGGCTTGACTGAGTTGAGGATGTACAGGTATGAAACCAGGAGAAGACTAATGTCCATGGCTGTAACCAGGACCCTCACCATCAGTCCCACCAGCTGGAGATGTCTCTACAGCCAAGATTCAAGAGCACCATGTTCTCACAAGCAAAATTCCAGATGATGTTGGATCTGCAGAACTGAACCTGTGAAGCCACACTGATAACTGTGTAAGAGAAAAGGCTGCTCTGAATTAAACTGAGGAAAAGATGGACCACTAAGTGGCTGTTTATTAGGTTATCACCTGAAGGCCCTGTAGATGGCTAAATATCTGTATATGGTCGTGGTGAACAACACAATTTATTAGAGTATGACAGCTGTATATGTAAAAAAATTAAACTGGCAGGGAGATATGGTCTAACCAAAAAACCATTCAGGAACCAAGGGAGAAATAGTCTAACCTAATCATATCCTTCGCTGGATGATCTTTCAACTGCTGAGCCCAGAGCAATGCAATGTGTACGTGCCTAGCTTGGCGTTAAGATAGATACTATTATTGAAAAACTGGATCCATAATATTTATGTCTTAATGCAGAATGCAACATAATTAATATAATCTAGCTAATGATATGATTCAATTGGGGATACACTTTTAATACCAATTTCATCTGCAGATACCTTCATTTTTGTCATTGCTCTAAGTTAGACTGCAGGCCAAGACCTGCAGTGGTAATTGCCTATATGGAGAACCTGCCAGGTGGTAATATTAGAATAAGTCTTAAACATGGTGATCCCAATTACTTATCCAATCCAAGATTGTAGATCATATACAGGTACATGTTTCGAATAATTGCAGCTGAGAATAAATTAGCTATGACAGACACTCTTAGTTTATTATTTAGTAGTATTATTTTATTCACATATTTCCTTTCCTCCATATAGTGAGGGCCAGGTGTAGCCAGTGATCAGTCAAGAATACATTCCCCAGGGTTGTACAGATGTGAAGCACACAGAATTCCAACATACAGTGGGGGTCATTTATCAACACTGGGCACATTTGCCCATGGGCAGTAACCCATGGCAACCAATCAGATTGCTGCATTCATTGTTCTACTTGCAGCTGGCTTTTAAAAGCTAATCACTGATTGGTTGCTATAGGTAACTGCCCAAGGGCAAATTTGCCCAGTGTTGATAAATGAGCCCCAGTGTGTTTCAGTGCTCACAATCAGATATTCTACATGGGAAACCACATACTGAAGTCCCAAGACAAAAGTCACTTATGAGAAGAGTTTGTTCATTTTTTTTCTCCAGTATTCCACAAGTCTCTTTCTGATCTCTGATACTCTTAATCCATATATAAAGGGGTTTAAGACAGCGGGCATAAGTAGATATATTGCAGTGAATAGATTCTTAACATCTGTTGAAAGAGTTGTCTCCATCCTGTACACAATGGAAGAGACCAGTCCGCATGCATAGACCACCATTGCCACCAGCAAGTGTGTCCCACAGGTGTTTAGAGCTTTGTGACGGGATTTCCCAGTGGCAGTTTTCATGACCGTGTAGATTATGCTTGTGTAGGAGATCAGGATTAGACTGACATCAATCACAGCAACAAGAATGCGTATAATCAACCCAGCAATCTGTGGTCTGGTGGTGCCTCCACATGCAAGACTGAGAAGTGCCATGTTTTCACATGCAAAGTTCAGGATGATGTTTGACTTGCAGAACTGGATCATAGAGGTAAATAGGGATGTAGCGAACGTCGGAAAAAAAGTTCGCGAACATATTCGCGAACTTGCGCAAAAATGCGAGCGGTTCGCGAACGGTTCGCGAACCCCATAGACTTCAATGGGAAGGCGAACTTTAACATCTAGAAAAGACATTTCTGGCCAGAAAAATGATTTTAAAGTTGTTTAAAAGGGTGCAACGACCTGGACAGTGGCATGCCAGAGGGGGATCAAGGGCAAAAATGTATCTGAAAAATCTGCCTGTGTGTGCTTGGAAGAGATAGTGTAGGGGGAGAGCTGTTAGTGATTTCAGGGACAGATGATAGTAAGCTTGCTGGCTAGTAATCTGCTTGATACTGCTCTGTATTGGAGGGACAGAAGTCTGCAGGGATTTGAGGGACATTTTAGCTTAGGTAGCTTTGCTGGCTAGTAATCTACTGTTCTCTTTAAACAACCTGCCATACGTTGACCTTGTTAGGCATTGTTTGCCCAGTTTTTTGGACGCAGCCACTGAAGCACCAGTTGCCAGAAAAAATATGCCATATAAATGCTGAAAATAGTAATTTTTCGCCATACGTTGACCTTGTAGACATTGTTTGCCCAGTTTTTTGGACGCAGCCACTGAAGCACAGTTGCCAGAAAAATTATGCCATATAAATGCTGAAAATATAAATTTTTTTTGGTTGCAGCCACTGAAGCACAGAGGCCAAGAAAATTATGCCATATAAATGCAGAAAATATGCATTTTTTTGGTCGCAGCCACTGAAGCACAGTTGCCAGGAATAATTATGCCATATAAATGCTGAAAATATAAATTTTTTTGGTTGCAGCCACTGAAGCACAGAGGCCAGAAAAATTAATGCCATATAAATGCAGAAAATATGCATTTTTTTGGTCGCAGCCACTGAAGCACAGTTGCCAGAAAAAATATGCCATATAAATGCTGAAAATAGTCATTTTTTGCCATATACGTTGAGTCAACGTATGGCCAAAAAATTACTATTTTCAGCATTTATATGGCATATTTTTTTCTGGCCTCTGTGCTTCAGTGGCTGCGGCCAAAAAAACTGGGCAAACAATGCCTACAAGGTCAACGTATACACTACTACAGCGGTGGATACGGATTACGTAAAATATATGAATGCTGCTTGAAAAAAAGTAAACTCAAGTGGTTTTTCTAGAGACGATAATATTATCAATATTTAGACAAAATGTGAACAAGCTCACACAGCTCGATGGCGGGTTGAAGAAAACACTGTGCAAATAATGCCTACAAGGCCAACGTATACACTACTACAGCGGTGGATACGGATTACGTAAAATATATTATGGCTGCTTGAAAAAAGTGACTCCGGTGTTTTTTTCTGGAGACGGTAATATTATGGATATTTAGACAGAATGTGAACAAGGTCACACAGCTCGATGGCGGGTTGAAGAAAAACAGTGTGCAAATAATGCCTACAGGCAAATAATGCCTAAAAAGGTCAACTTATACACTACTACAGCGGTAGTAAAAATAAAAAAAAGTAAAATAAAAAAAAAAGAATATTAAAAAAAAAAATTAAAGTTGGTGCTGCTGAACTACTAGGAGCAGCAGATTAGCACACCAGTCCCACTCCCCAACACTGCTAGACTAATAGCACTGGGGCTCTTATAGTAGTAGTAGTAGTAGTAGTAGTAAAACAACAAAAAATAAATAAAAGCAGTCCTTACAAGGACTACTGTTATTGCAGCAGTCAGCAGATGAGATCAGAAGCAGGACAGCTGGCCCACTGCAGCTACATACAGAGCACTGCAGTAGAAGGTAGATTACTAGCCAGCAAAGCTACCTAAGCTTAAATGTCCCTCAAACCCCTGCAGACTTCTGTCCCTCCAATAACAGAGCAGTATCAAAACGATTACTAGCCAGCAAACTTTCAAACTGTCCCTGAAATCACTAACAGGCCAGCAGCTCTCCCTACACTATCTCTTCAGCACACACAGGCAGAGTGAAAAACGCTGCAGGGCTTCGGTTTTTATAGGGAAGGGGAGTGGTCCAGGGGAGAGCTTCCTGATTGGCTGCCATGTACCTGCTGGTCTGGGGTGAGAGGGCAAAAAAAAGCGCCAACAATGGCGAACCCAAAATGGCGAACGTCGCGCGACGTTCAGCGAACTTCCGCGAGCGCGAACACACCGATGTTCGCGCGAACAAGTTCGCCGAGCGAACAGTTTCGCGACATCTCTAGAGGTAAATACGACTAATGGACAAACAAGTACAAAGCTCCGAATCAGTAACATGAATGTCAGTGAGACCAGGAGCCTCTTTGTCATGATGTTATGATAACGCAGTGGCCTACAGATTGCTACGTATCTGTCTAAGGACATTAATAGCATAACATTAGACTCACAGACTGCCATAAAGTAAATAAAAAACATCTGCAGAAGACAGCCAGTCAGGGAAACTTGGTTGAGATGAAATAACAAGTCTAGGAGGAATTTGGGCAATATGGCAGTAGACACGTTGATGTTAATGGCAAAGAGCACCGAGATAATCAAGTACATGGGGGAATGGAGTGTCTTCTTAATGCAGATTAAGCAGATGATGAGAGAATTTCCACTCAGGATAACTAAGTACACAGAAAAGAATGGGATTGCCAGGAGGGGTCTCCATTGAGATATTCCAGGGAAACCCAAGAGAGTAAACTCAGTGTAGGAGAAAAATAAAGACTGGTTGGAGACTCCTGGCTCCATATTTGTGTTTCTAGTTTTAGTCAGGTCCATACAGGATCTGCTGAACAAGCAAATAGATTTTGTTATGAACCCAATATTCTTTATGCACCATGCAACCTATTTATTCCCATGGAATCTGTGTTTATTAGACAACGACATCAGCCCATCACAAAAAGATACCTCTTCATTGGCTCCAATGATAGAAATTAAAATACATTTCTGTCTCTTTATACATAATATACATAAATAAAATAAAAACACTCCGTGGTTATCACAATACCCTGTGGGGTATTACATGAGTATTCAGATAAAGTGAGCTCCTGGTGTTTCTGGTTTATACTCAGTTCTGAAGTTATTACAGATAAAAGTGAGTTAAAACCGCTTTATAGATGATTAAATAAACCAAAAATATATTTAAAAATTTAAGCCATTTATTAGGACAAACAGGTGAGGCCAGGATATAGATGATTAAGTCAAGTTTCAATTCCTACCAGTTACAATAATGGTAAAAAAACTCAATGTTTCATTACTGTATAGTGGAAAGTTGATTAGAATGACATTTTCTTTCATTACTGTGTGAGTAGGCACATCCTTATAATCTATCAGACACATCAGCACCTGTCTCTTTTTACAGTAACCCCTTTTAAGGACCTATTTTTCATGCTGTGTAATATATTTAAATGAATCAATGAATCAGATGCAAGTTGAGTGTAGGACTGCCAGACCAGGGATGACTTTGACGTAGTTGATCAGCTTAAATATATTGCAATATATGGACAAACAAATGAATTTTGTGGTCACAGCCTCATTGCCCCGCCACTTAATGGTTTAAAAATTAGTGGTGAGAACAACTTTCCCTTGTTTGTTATAGTTTATACAGGAGCAGCTCCATGTTGTAGCTCCCACCCTTTCCAACCATAGTCAGGTGATCCCAATGGTGGCCAATAAAGGGGAAACCAAGTTTGGGAGTTTTAACCTTGAAAGCAGCAAGTAAGTTGCAGGTAAAACTTAGTCCCTGTGTAAAATGTATAATGAAGCAATTGAATTCTTAATGAATCAGATGAAAATTGAGCGTAGGACTGGCCAGATATGGGATGACTTTGGTGTAATTGGCCAGTTTAAATATATTGCAATATATGGACAAACAATCCTCACAAGACAACTTCAGGCGACTTTGGAAATCCGAAATCCGATTCGTATTCTTGCTGTGGGAAGGCAGTGTGGGCCTGCAGTAGTGGCAATTTGTTGCTGGGCGACTAATCTTCCCATCTACTACCACCCTAAAGGGTTAGCCATTTTTTTGGTAGCTTAAAGTACAAAATGTCTCAATGCCCTTAATATATATATATATATATATATATATATATATATATATATATATATATATATATATATATATATATATATATATATATATATATATATATATATATTAAGGGCATTGAGACATTTTGTACTTTAAGCTACCAAAAAAAAAAATATATATATATATATAATGGGCTGAGTTCAGAGGACCACTTGCATTTGTCTGAATGAACCATTATTTCTTATGTTGCCCATTGCTCACTGTGCTGCAGAGCTTACATTTCCACACTTACTCACATCTTCAAACCTTTACTGGCTTCAGGAACTTTCCTCTGTATCGGCCTGTGTCACCCTTATTTTTAAGAAGGCCATTATTAATCCAACCTGTCTCTCTGGCCTCTAAAATCCTGGATAGTATTGTGTTCTCTAGTTTAACTATCTTTCTACTCAACCATAATCTGTTGGACCCACTGCAATCTGGTTTTTGACCTTTGCACTCTACTGAGTCTGCCTTGTGCCAAATTATTATTTTTTTCTATTTGATTTAGTTGACCAATTCCTTCTGAGGCAAATCCTTCATTCACTTGGTGTCTACAATGTGGCTGCACCCTGGCTCTTCTGCCCCCTCCATTGATCTTTTTCTATCTCTTATGCTAACTAAACCTCATTCCAGTTCCACTTAAAGGGGTTGATCACCTTTGAGTAAACTTTTATTATGATGTAGAGATTCTGAGACAATCTGCAATAGGTTTTCATTTTTTATTATTTGTGGTTTTGAGTTATTCAGCAGCTCTCCAGTTTGCAATTTCAACTGTATGGATGCCTTAGCAGCCATTTGTAATTTAACCGAGCATGTGTTTTTTAGATGGGGTCAGTAACCAAGTTGAAAAGAGTCAGAAGAAAAAGGCAAATAATTAAAAAACAAATAAAAATAAATAATGATAACCGATTGAAGCATTGCATAGAATTAGCCATTCTATAACATACTAAAGTTACTATAGTTACTAGGGATGTAGCGAACTGCCGATTCGGTGTTTGCGAACGCCGTTCGCGAACACCGGCAAAAATGCAAACGTTCGCGAACAGTTCGCGAACTTCGAACACCCGCTAAAATCGTTCGATTCGAACGTTCGAAGGATTTTTCATTCGAATCGAACGTTCGAAGGATTTTAATCGTTCGATCGAAGGATTTTCATTCGAATCGAACGTTCGAAGGATTTTAATCGTGCGAACGAATGGAAATCGTTAGAACGAATGGAAATCGTTCGAACGAATGGAAATCGTTCGAACGAATGGAAATCGTTCGAACGAATGGAAATCGTTCGAACGAATGGAAATCGTTCGAACGAATGGAAATCGTTCGAACGAATGGAAATCGTTCGAACGAATGGAAATCGTTCGAACGAATGGAAATCGTTCGATTTTAGCGGTCGAATGGTCGAATGGTCGAACGATTTGTATTCGAATCGAACGCGAACTCAAAATGCGAACGTTCCCAAACGTTCGCGAACATTAGGCGGACGCGAACGGTCGAAGTTCGCGTGAACAAGTTCGCCGGCGAACAGTTCGCTACATCCCTAATAGTTACATACAGTAGTTAAATCAGGTTGAAAAAAGACCAAAGTCCATCAAGTTCAACCTCTCCCAGCATCCATACATGTGCACACTGACATACACTCACATAAACTATATATACTCATACATTAACTATAGATTTTAGAATCACAATAGCCTTGGATATTCTAGTCTTTTTTGAATTTCCACATGCGTGAACCATGCATCATTAGCTGTATTACTAGAATTGGGACTATTAGGAGGAAACCTTCACTTACTGGTTCCTCATTTGTGTAGACAGACGAAAAATAGTTGAGAAGCTCTGCTTTTTTTCTGTTCTCATCAACCAGCTGAAACCCCTCTGATTTTAAGGATCCCACTCCTTCCTGATTCATTTTCTTCCTATTTATATATTTAAAAAAAAATGTTGGATTCATTTTACTGCTTGCTGCAATACCCTTTTCCATATGGATTTTAATGTTTTTTTTGCATGATTTATTGGCCTCTTTATAAACAATTCGGCTGTCCCAGCAAACCTGAAAGCCTTAAAAGCACGTCAAGGGGAATACACTAACGTATATTTATTAAGCAGCATTTTAAAAACGTCCCATTCTTGTTCTGTGTTTAACCCTGTGAATCTCAACTATTCCCTAAATTCTTACCCACACAAATGGTAGCGAGACATTTGGTATTTTTAGTTATTACAAGATCCAAAAGAGAATTATTCCTAGTTGGTTCTTTAAGTTAATTTAAAAGTTAACTACCCCTTTATTGTAGGGCTAATCTGTACTTGGTCCATTGTTATTCTCCCTATACACTCTCTGTGCTTGGGAGATCTTATCCACTCATTTTGCTTTAAATATCCTCTCTATGCAAATGTATCTAAATATATTTATTAAGCCATTCATTAACAGCTGAAACTGAGACTTGATTTTTTAACTGCCTCCTAGCAATCTCCCACTGGAAACCCATCTCAAATGGAACCTAACAAACACTGACCTGATCATCTTTTCTTCTAAAACTGATTCTCCTAAAACTGCTTCCCATAAAGAAAATAATAACTTATAAACTCCTTCTCATGACTTTCCATTGTTTATTATGTGCTAAGATGCTATGCACTTTTAAAATGACTTTACATGCCCTTTAAACCAGAACATGCATATAGTTAGAAAGCATTACACTGTGCACTAAAGAACAATAACATAGTGTTTTCTGTTAGTGTTACCTACTATAGGTGTGGCTTCCCATTTAATGTGCCACCTGGTCAAAATACAAAAGCTGAATATAGTGGGATTGTCCACTTACCTGTCCCTTGTTCCCCCGATCAGTTATCACTCTCCCTGATTGTATTTATTCATCTCATTGCCGCCCCTGTGGATACAGAGACCTTTATATACATACCAGAGTCACACAGCCAATAAAGAGGCACCACACAGGGACCTCTGTAACAGGAGCAGAGGGACAACTCCCTAGAAATCAGGGATTTCCCTGGTGGCTGCATGGATGCTGAGAGTTGTAGTGCAACAACCATCTGAAATAATTAAAAAAATAAGAAATAAATAGAATAACGTTTAAACATTTTGAAAACCAAAAAGCTGTGAGATGCAAACTACCAGAAGTTATTCAGAAATATACAACTGTTCTGAATGTAAAAGTAATTTGATAAGACTAATGTAATCCACCTACTCTATGCCAAAGGCTCAAATACTGGTATCATGAGAAATATAGAACCCATGTTCGTTACAGAGAGATACTTGGCAAGGGTGTCCCCTTTTTCCCTTGCTAATGTTTCACCTATGGGATTTATCAAAACAAAATTGTTATTAATAGTCATTTTATAACACTTATGTAATCCACATACTCTATCTCAAAGCTTAAATACTGGTATCAGGTTAAATATTGACACACATTTGTTACAAAGAGGTACTTGGCAAGGACATCCCCTTTTTTTTCCCTTCTTATTTAATCTTGCTCTGGAGCCTTTGTTATGGATGGAAAATAAAGATGCAGATGACTGACAATCAAAGAACCAAAATCAGAAATATTTGACATATTAAAAACATTTGACTCTTATGCGGGTGATAGTACTAATTCTAAAAATCAGAGAAATCTATATATTTCTGTAGGCAACTATTCATCAGTAAAAGCTGTCCTATAGGCAAAAATGTCAATTGCTGGTGGTAAAACCATATGCCTCAATAGGAAACTTCAAACAATTTTGGGAGACTTCAGCGAAACATGGGTTTTACCACCAGCAATTCACATTATTGCCTATGTGGGAAGGCTTTTACTGGAGATTACAGGAGATTAGTTGCCCACAGAAGCAGAGATTTATCGCTGGCAATTAATCTCCTGGTGTGCCATTGCCCCAAAGCAGAGAAGCATATTACAAGATGTTATTTTTCCCAAACTAATTTAGCTTTTACTCAGTCTTCCTACTCTGTTTAGGCATAAAGACACCAGACTCAATTAAACTGAAATTCCTTATATTTGAACCTTTCATCTTGCTGTTTTTTCAAGATACTTTATAGACCAGTTTTTCATAGATTTACAAGTTAATATACTAGAACTGATTCATAGATAGTGATGGGCGAATTTATTCTCTAGGCGCACATTTGCGGCGAATTTGCACGATTTGCCGCCAGCGAATAAATTCACGAAACACCCGCGAACATTCACAGCAAAAATTGCGTCGAAAACGGGCGCCGGCGTAAAAACTATCACTATTCATAGACCTTGGAAGGCTCAAGCCCCCTATATAGAGATACAGTTATTGCAGGGAAAATATTATTTAAAAGGCATGAAGTCAACAACCAGATTACTCCTTCTCTCCCAACTCTTTCTTTTTTGATTGGCCTCAATTGATCATTGTTTTGTAACAACTTGGGAAAATAATGGAATTAAATGTCTAAAACCCACAGAAGATGAGATTCTTACTTGGCAATATCTGTCTTTCAATTTTACAACATGTTATTATGATAAGACCATTCCAAAAGACAAATGGTTATGTCTGGACAAATCCCTCTTACAAAAATACTTGAAACTTATATAAGGAAACTTTCTCTTGTCAACGTCAGAATGTAACCAGGAAGATGTGGCTCACATCAGTAAAACCCCTAAAGCAGAGGAAAATTTTAAGTTTTTCAGGGAACCAAGTAAAAATCAGGGAAATGTGTTATGAAGACCTACAGTAAATAAAAAAACATCTGACTTATGGTTCCTCAACTGACCTTGAATGTCACACATCCCAGCATGGTCGGACTGGCCAGCCGATGCATTGGGTAAAAACCCAGTGGGCCCTAGGCCCTCTGGTTACATTGATGGGAGATGAAGGAAGGAGGTCAGAGATAGGAGCCATAGTATCCAGGTAACAGATCCACCCGCCTCTAGTGATGGGCAAATTTGCGCCATAAATTTCCCGCGAAATTTGCGAAACGGCCAAAAATTCACGTAACAGATGCCGGCGTTCTTTTTTTTTTTTTTTACGCCGGCGGCCGTTTTTGAATAAATTCGCCCATCACTACCCACCTCCTGAAAGACTGTACTTATTGAGGCAGTGGAGAGGCGAGGATGTGGAACACCTCTATTTGACATTGATGGTTGACTAGCCTGCTGCATGGCTCTGCCTAACTTGTCCCCTCCAGTGCACAAGTAGAGGTGTACAGGGTCAGACTGAAGTTTTTACCCAGAACGATTAGATTGAGCTCTTTTAATAATAAATCAGGTCAAATCAGGTATTAGTGTTTGGTTAGTGTTTTTTTTTATTTAAAAAATTAGATAACCCTCTCAGAGGAGGAAATGTAACTTCTTCAGAACTGCTGTTTTTTGAGAAAAAGGAAGGAGACTTAATCTTCCAGTTCCACCAAGCTGCTTATTATCCTCATGTACAGTACCTGCTCTAGGGCTCAGTCTGGATGTCCCACTGGACCTTCTTTCTCATCCAATCTGAGCTTCTCCATCCAGCGATTGTGCAGATGTGAATACAAGTGGGCACTCAGGTCCCTGGCAGTTTTAGGGAGGTGGGTAGAACTGGGAGATGTTTAGAGGGAAGAAAATAAAAGCGAGTGACTGTGCTGGAGGTATAAGGGGTATTTATACACACAGAGGGAGTCTCACTGGAATTGAACCCACTTATAACTTTCCTACAGTTCAGACTCTGCTCAAGTCCTCAAGGAAAATCTTTGAATTTATTCCTATTCAGAAAGTAAGTCCAGTATAAGGGGGGAGCAGCAGCTGTTTATTATCAATGTTTTATTATAACAAGTTTTCTAGTTTCAAGAGCAAATGTGCTACTGGCTTATGCAGAGAGAACGTTATACGTTATACAGTGCCCAGTTCATCAGTATAACAGGTTTATTGCAAGATCAGTGTCATTGGTGGAATTGGAGAATTTAGTATTTTCAGCAATAACTGATTCCAGTCACTGTTATTAGAGTGTTATCATTTGTTTTAGCAACATGATACGTCCAAAAAAGTATGAAGTGACAACTGTCCCTTTGTCCTTTCAGAGGCACCTACATTTTGTTGTCACCTAATCCCTATCACTGTGCCCATGCACGCCCTGTTTTAATAACACCCCTTAACACACAGGGGCTTATTTATGAAGCCTTGGTTTTTCCTGGTCAAGGTTTTCAGTGTGAAAACTCACATTTTTAGCAATTAATTATACCTCAAAGCCGCTAACAATCCGAAATCTCAAACCTGTCGAGGTCACATAGAAGTCATTGGTAAATGTACTTTTTACAATATGAAGATATTGTGATCTGCACTGGGTTTTGTACAATAACCCAAAAAATTCTGGGTTTTCAAGGAACAACTCCATAAATTTTAATGTGAAAATTTGTCGCTCGATTTTGTCAAGACTTTTCCTGACCTGACTTTTTGACAGCTTTTTTGATTAATCAGATAAATTTGTGAATGGGAGTTAGGACGACTTTGTTTTAATAAAAAAATGAGATCAATTTGAGTTTTACTAAATACCCACCACAGACTGGTTTATAGACTTATTGCAAATTTTGACAGATCATCACCCCCCATCCATAAGAACATCACTGTGCACTCACGTATTTCTTCAAGCCCCTAAATTTTATTTTTTTTCTGTTCACCACCTCCCTCCAAAGTCTCCTTGATCTATATCCCAATCATTATTACAGCACAACCCAAATTTTATGTTTTTCAGGGGCAGCGCCGTTTCTGTATCCATTGCCGCCTGAGGCGGC
Source organism: Xenopus laevis (assembly GCF_017654675.1). Classification (NCBI taxonomy): domain Eukaryota; kingdom Metazoa; phylum Chordata; class Amphibia; order Anura; family Pipidae; genus Xenopus; species Xenopus laevis. Next base: position 180,412,549 of record NC_054373.1, read on the forward strand.
TCCAGTAATGCCGCCCCCCCAGCCCGATTCGATTTCCGGGGGGGAGGCAGCAACGCTAGTGCGGAGAGCGCAATTGCGCTCTCTCGCCCTAGTAAAGCCGAATTTCCGGTTCAAAAACCGTAAATTCGGCTCTTAAAGGCACCAGGAGCGGCTTTTTGCCGCCCCTGGAAACCTAGCTGGCGATGCCGCCTGAGGCGAGCGCCTCAGCTCGCCTCATTGGCGGATCGCCCCTGTTCAGGGGACCAGAAAAATATTATGTAAAATCAGGAAAATGTATTATGCATAATATAAAGGTGGGACCACAAAACTACAATGTAAAATGAGGGAAAACTAAACAGAGAATTCAACCTGTAACTAAAAAAAACTCTAGCAAGTTACCATTGATATAATTGGTCATCCAGGGGGTTTATCTTTTTTCTTGTGTATCTAAAGCAACATATAGATAGTTGGTATCTTAATACCTTCTATTCTTGAGCTAATAATAGTCCTAAATCTTTTGCATCTTTAAGCAAATTGTGGTATTTGCTAGAGAAAATATGTATAGGATCCAGGGACTGGTCCCATTGCCATTTTGGAGTCAGGAAGGAATTTCCCCTCTGAGGCAAATTGGAGAGGCTTCAGATGGGTTTTTTTTTTTGCCTTCCTCTGGATCAACTGGCATATTAAAAAAAAAAGTTGACCTTGATGGACAAATCCTTTTTCAACCTTACTTACTATGTTACTATGTTAATATGATCACAGTGTAGCCTTTGATAACAGCCTCAATCATTCAGCTGCTTTAATGCTTCAGCTATGGTCATGGTCTTTGGCTGTATCACTGCAGTAACATATTTTTAGATTAGAGCCAATACATGCTAAGTTTTAATTGGATTCAATGGACTTCTACTGGTGACCAAAACTCACTTATGAGAAGGTTCAGATGGATTAAATAACATGGCACTTTATTCATGATATGCACTTTATTGATCAATGACTAATGATCAAGTGGCTGGTCATTCACCCTGACCAATGACTTTTCTCTCAGCACCCCACAGTTTTCCAGGAACAGGTTAATATCCTCCCCTCAACAAAATGGTCTTTAAATTTTGACTGTAATATATCAGTATTCATATATCAGTTCCAGTATTCATGTATCTTCATAAGGAACATAAAAAAATAGGAGAAAACTGGTTCATTATATTTAAATGTCGGGCAGATCAGAAGTAATTAAATGGAGGACAAGTAACAATATATTTCCTGTAAACAGATAAACAAAAAGTACAGGAGAACGTGTATGCAGCATATTTATCTCCAGCCACAGTATATGTAATAGGTTCTATATATTGTATATTGATCAGGCTACTGTACCTCAAAATGTGGTTTACCCTGATAGGGGTTAAAAGCAGAGGGTCTCACATCAACCTGATTAAAAAATTTGTTCTTGTCTCTATTGTTGACATTTTTATTTAGAAAGAACAGCACAAACTCGTGAGATGGGCCAACTAGTGTACTGGACTGGACTAAAAATGAAACAGTATATTGCACAGAAACTATTTTGGACATTGACTGAAATTGGCATCCTTTATAAAATGGTGAATAATCAGCCACAACTGTAGTTCAGCACAACTGCTATCAAGTGTGTACTGTTTCATTTTCATTGTTGAGTGAATGGTATGAAGGAAAAACTATATATGAATGGATAAAGCTTGCGGTAGAGAGTTCTATAAAAAAGGAGAGGCCAGAGAGAAGCTCTGTAGATGGGAATGGGCTAAAGTAATGAGAGAAGAAGTGAGGCAGAGGTCAGAAGCAGAGTGAAGGTTGCGTGAAGGAGAGTATTTTGAGATCAGAGATGAAATATAGGGAGGTTAGTAATTTGAACTTTATTCTAGAGGAGATTGGGAGTCAGAGAAGAGCATAGTTTATAGCAAGATGGATTTATCATATATTTATTATTACATTATTACATCATGGTTCACAAACACGCAGTTAACAAATAATTCTTAAAACCCACATTTTATAATTTTATGGCTTCCATTTAGTGAGGGTCAGATGTAGCTAATGACAGACATACACAGTATCAACGTTTCAATGCTTGATGTATCCATATTGGATATATCTTTTGCATCAACCTACTGCCAGCACTAGGAATGTTGAGCATGTCTTCCATTTCATCATGAGAACAAATTGTTCTGTTTTCTCCAGCATTTAACCAGACTCTTTCTGATCTCTGACACCCTTAATCCATATATAAAGGGGTATAAGAAAGCTGGGCCAAGTAGGTATAGTACAGTGAATAGATTCTTAGTATCAATTGACAAGGTTGTGTCCATCCTCAACACGAGGGAAGATGCCAGTCCGGTCACATACAGCAGCATTGCCACCAATATATGTGTCCCACAGGTGTTAAGAGCTTTGTGTCTGGATTTCCCAATTACTGTTTTCATGACTGTGTAGAGTATGGTTGAGTAGGAAATTAAGAGTAGACCAGCATCAAGGACATTGACAAGAATTCGCACAATTAACCCAGCAATCTGTGGTTTGGTGGTGTCTCCACATGCAAGACTGAGAAGCGCCATGTTTTCACATGCAAAGTGCAGAATGATGTTCGACTTGCAGAATTGAACCATAGAGGTTAATAAGACCAATGGGCAAATAAGGAGGCAGTTCCGAATTATTGCAATGATTGTCATTGAGATGAGGAGCCTCTTTGTCATGATGTTATGATAACGCAGTGGCCTACAGATTGCTACATATCTGTCTAAGGACATTAATAGGATCACACTGGACTCACATGTTGATGAGAAGTAAATAGAAAACATTTGCAGAAGACATCCAGTCAGGGAAACTTGGTTGAGATGAAATAACAAGTCAAGGAGGAATTTAGGCAATATGGCAGTAGAAATAGTGATGCTAATGGCAAAAACCACTGACATGAGCAAATACATGGGGGAATGAAGTGTTTTGTCAGTGTAAATCAGACAGATGATGAGAGAATTCCCACTCAGGATAACTAAATAAACAGAAAAGGATGGAATTGCCAGGAGGGGTCTCCATCCAGATATCCCAGGGAAACCCAAGAGAATAAACTCAGTGTAGGAGAGAATGAATGACTGGTTGTAGACCACTGGTTCCATATTTGGGTTTATAGGTCAGTGTCCAAATGGGTTCTGTAGGGTAAGAAAATAGAATGAGAGTTAGTAAAAATTGGGATTTCTGTAACCAAACTGTAGGGTTACCTCCTAAGTGGCCCTGAAGCAGTGTTTTGGAGCCAGCCCAAAGGGCCAGTTACTTTAAAATTGTAGGGTCAAGTTTTTTTGGGCCACATGTTTTTTCATAGTTAGCTTGGGTTGAAAAAAAGCCTATAATCCATAATTTTTAACCTTTCCAAATAATCTCTCCCTCCCTCTCTCTCTCTCTCTCTCTCTCTCTCTCTCTCTCTCTCTCAGCAGATTATGAAATGTGGGGGGCTTCAAATACATGGTACCTGCTCTAGGGCTCAGTCTGGATGTCTCACCGGATCTTCTCTCTCATACGTTTTCTCTCAGATGAAGATCTGAACTTCTCAAAGAAGAAGAACACAAAATAGAAAAGATGAAAGGACTGCAATTTGCTTTGGTTTCTGAGAGTCTGGACTCAATGCTCAACCCCCAAAATGTTGGAGAGAGATGGGTGCTACAAGCTACAATAACTAGTTTTCTTAAGGCACATTGTAAAATCCAACATCAAGAGAGTCTCTAAGCACCAGTGTGCCCAGCCACTTGGAAAAGTTGTAACTTTTCAATAAAATTTTAATCAGAATTCCGTCTTTTATTCTTCATAATTAATGATGAGCAAATTTTTCACCAGCCATAGATTCACAGCAAAATTCTGCATTTCGCCATCTGTGAATTTTTCGGCAGCGGAAAAAATTGGCACAACAAAAAATTCATCAAGGCAAAAATATCGTCAAGACAAAAAGTCACCATAAGAAAAACACTCATTGAATTTAATACATTTGGAGCAAGAAAAATTGTCGTGTGAGTAAAAAAATTGTTGCGCAAATTTTATCGCAGTTTCGTGAAATGGGGCAGATTTGCTCATCACGATTCATCATTTTTTTTTATCAATTTAATGGGAACTATTCTGGTTAAACAGCCACGGATTAATTCTGTATTCTCTAAAAGATTGTTGGTTCCTTATTTTGTTTATTTACTGAACTGTTAATTATGTAAATAATTGTTAGTTGTAAATTAATTGTTGACAATTCACACCTGAGAGAGATGGCGGGCTGATTTATGAAATGTTGAACTGGCCAATTCTCAAGGATCAGAAAAGTTTCAATAAATTGGCACAGCTTTATAAAAACATGTTAATGATAATAATAATAATATTATTAATTAATTATATTCAGTACCTGTGTCGGTGCAGTCAATGTTCTATAGGGAATATTGCAATGTGCTGCATTTCTACAGCTTCTCTGTAAATATTGCCATGTGCAGCATCTTAACACATTGACCAACTTCCCAATGTTCTGGGAGCGTAAAGTGAATTTGCCATGGGGCCCAATAACATCTAGTTAGGTTATTTGACTACAAATAACTGGTAAAGATCTATTTAACTACTCTATGACTGAGTATGGGATATGTATGATGAGCAGAGAGGAAATAGTGAGATGTTGTCATGTATCAAATGCACTTTTGTGGCTGACTGAAAAAAAAAGTAGACTTTTAATCATGTCCCAAAGTTTCTTCTTTGAATCTAACACCTTCAGGCCAATTTACAGGCTATGTCTGTATATGTCTATAAATCTGAATCTACATATTATCAGGCAGATAAGTGAATCAGTAAGGTTCCTCTCGGTGTGGGGTAAATTTTATAAATTAGGGATGTCCACCTTACAGGCCTCCAGTTGTTGTTCAACTACAATGAACACATTACACAGCGGCTTTGATGTGACTCTAGGGGGCAAATTCACGAAAGGGCGAATTATCGCCAACGAAGGCTCCATCACACAAGGAAACTTCGGGCGACTTCGGAAAACAAATCGCCGTGTGAAATTAGCGCAGGCGATTTTCATTGTAGCCAGGCGCAGAGCAAGGGAAGGCATTCGGGGAAGATTGGTTGTGGAAAGTCGCGGCGATTATTTGCCAGGCAACTAAATCTCCCCAAATCACCCAGTGTGTCCCAGCCCAAAAAAAACATTGACATATTTTACAACAGGATAAAGATCTTAATACACTTATCTATGAAAAACCACGAATGCTGTTCTAAAAACCAAAAACAATAAAATAAACCTTAGTCCCGAGTTTTATTCAAAAGAAAAAAATATCTACCATACAAACATTTCTCAATAATGAACAATATAAAGGCTTTGTTCCATGCAAAACATGTAAAAACCAGAAGAAAAAAACGACACTACAATTCAAATCAAATGTAACCAGTGAAGAATTTGTAATAAAGAATACAATAGCATGTAACAGCAAAAATGTTATATACCTATTACAATGTCCCTGTAATCTACAATATTATTGACCCACGGTGTCTCAGCCTATTTTAAAATGAAACATAATTCAGACCCTTCCTTACTAATATTTATAGGCAAAAAATCCCACAATGGAGAGGTGAAGATATTAAACAATCAATCTCTAAAGAAGAAACTTTTTGGATCCATAAATTAAAAACACTGACTCCAAACGGATTAAATATAGAGATTGATTTACAGTGTTTCTTAAAAGACTATGGTACTAATTTTTTTCAAAAAGTATCTGCATTTTACTTATTTATTCAGCTGTTTTAAATCGTTTTACTTGATTTAATTATCTAATTACGAGCTAACCATTTGAAAACGAAATTCTCAATGAAAAATACTTAATTGTATAATTGAAATGCAAATGTGTTTAATTGAGCTCTCACTCGATAAATAACACCGAATTGTTTCATGGGTAACTGCCCCTGATGAAGTACATAGTGTATATGAAAAGCGTTGGGCTTATTATTTTTTACACAATAAAGTGAAATTCATTTACACTAATTAAGAGGAGTTACGTTGTTTTACAAGATTCGGATAGTGATCAAGAAACTGCTCCCATGGGACTATCATCTGCAGAGTGTATATGTATAGGATCCAGGGACTAGTCCGATTGCCATTTTGGAGTCAGGAAGGAATTTTTTCCCCCTCTGAGGCAAATTGGAGAGGCTTCAGATGGGAATTTCTCCTTCCTCTGGATCAACTGGCAGTTAGGCAGATTAAAAAAATAAATAAATAAAAAGGTTGACCTTGATGGACGTGTGTCTTTTTTCAGCCTTACTTACCGTATATACTCGAGTATAAGCCGAGTTTTTTAGCATCCAAAATGTGCTGAAAAAGTCTACCTCGGTTTATACTCGGGTCAGCGGGCAGTAGCTGAGATTGCAGTCACTTTTAATCATTCCTATACCAACAGTTCGCTTGGGGAGAGACTGCAATATCACACAGCACCCTCTGTTGGTTATATGAAAGAATAACAGTGCGCCCTCTGTTGGTTATATGAAAGAATAACAGTGACTGCAATATCACACAGTGCCCTCTGTTGGTTATATGAAAGAATAACAGTGACTGCAATATCACACAGCGCCCTCTGTTGGTTATATGAAAGAATAACAGTGACTGCAATATCACACAGCACCCTCTGTTGTTATATGAAAGAATAACAGTGCGCCTCTGTTGGTTATAATGAAAGAATAACAGTGACTGCAATATCACACAGTGCCCTCTGTTGGTTATATGAAAGAATAACAGTGACTGCAATATCACACAGCGCCCTCTGTTGGTTATATGAAAGAATAACAGTGATGGCAATATCACACAGCGCCCTTTGTTGGTTATATGAAAGAATAACAGTGACTGCAATATCACACAGCGCCCTTTGTTGGTTATACGAAAGATTAACAGTGATGGCAATATCAAACAGCACCCTCTGCACATGGTAGTGGGACAGTGGGACAATGCACACAGTAATCCGTTTGGCAATTTTCTGTCACCATCAACTTTGCAAAGAAGTCGCTTGATCGCTGGGGGGGTCGCTTTGGCAGAATGTGCGCTGCTGGGAGACAGGGCTTTAGTTGTGTCTAGGCTTATACTAGAATCAATACGTTTTCCCAGTTTTCATGGTAAAATTAGGTACCTCGGCTTATACTCGAGTCGGCTTATACTCCAGTATATACGTACTATGTTAATATGATCACAGTGTAGCCTTTGATAACAGCCTCAATCATTCAGCTGCTTTAATGCTTCAGCTATGGTCATGGTCTTTGGCTGTATCACTGCAGTAACATATATATTACATATTGATCAGGCTACTGTACATCAAAATGTGATTGACCCTGATAGGGGTTCAAAGCAGAGGGTCTCACATCAACCTGATTATAAAATTTGAGGTGTTTTCTTGTCTCTATTGTTGACATTTTTATTTAGAAAGAATAGCACAAACTCGTGAGTGTACTGGACTGGACTAAAAATGAAACAGTATATTGCACAGAAACGATTTTGGACATTGACTGAAATTGGCATCCTTTATAAAATGGTGAATAATCAGCCACAACTGTAGTTCAGCACAATTGCTATCAAGTGCGTACTGTTTCATTTTCATTGTTGAGTGAATGGTATGAAGGAAAAACTATGTATGAATGGAAACTGGGTTTTGTATATTGTTGTATATACCAACATGGAGCATAAGGAGTGACACTTTTTTTTAGTAAATTATACGTATATTCAACAGGGTGTTCCCTCCTACCAAGCTGGATTCATGCAAATTGTGTTTATTTTGGTTCAGAAATTGATAACTATGGTCATCCAGCTACTTATACACCTAGGGGCAGAGTTAGTGTTCTGGCCTACTGAGTAAGTACAAAGACATATTAAGATTGAAATGGAGATCATCATCATAATTTTTTTATATAGTGCCAACAAGTTACGCTGTTCTTTACATTAATAACAAATAATAAACAAAGGTTTACAGAGTACGATAGGATTCATGGGCCCTACTCACAAGAGTTTACCACTAAAGGGATAGGGTACCACTGAGACATAAGTACTATAGAAACAAATTGCAATTTATAATACATTTGTGTCTCATTAATTAGGGTAAATTGAATAAGCTTCCCTAAACAGGTGGGCCTTTAGGGAGCATTTGACAGCTTGTGGTAGAGAGTTCTATAAAAAAGGAGAGGCCCGAGAGAAGTTCTGTAGATGGGAATGGGCTAAAGTAATGAGAGAAGAAGTGAGGCATAGGTCAGGAGCATAGTGAAGATTGCGTGAAGGAGAGTATTTTGAGATCAGAGATGAAATATAGGGAGGTTAGTAATTTGAACTTTATTCTAGAGGAGATTGGGAGTCAGAGAAGGGCACAGGAGAGCAGCTCATGTTGAGCGGTGAGATAGATGAGTCTAGCAGCAGTTTCAGTTGAGTGTGTTAGGCGAAAGCCAGATTGCATGGGGTCAAGAAGGGAGTTGTGAGTGAAATGCTAGAGTAGACAGTTGTAAACAAGCCTTCCCAACAATTTGGATGTGAATGAAAGAAGGGAAACTGGACAATAGTTGATGGGAGAGCTGGGATCAAGAGAAGGTTTTTGGAGGATAAGAGGTTTTAGTGCTTGTTTAAATAAATATAGAACAGTACCAGTAGAAAGTGAAAGGTTAAATAGGTGGTTAAGTGTAGGAGTGAGTGTATCAGAGATTGGGTAGGAGATGAGAAGGTATGGGGTCAAGGGAGCAGGTTGTAGGGTTTGAGCAGACTAGAAGTTTACTAACTTCATCTAGTGTTAAGGGGGTGAAGGGATGTGAAATTGATATGAGTTGACAGTCTAATGAGATCTAATGGAGATTTCCTTAAACACTAACCAAGAGAGGAATAAGGTAACTGAGAGACCACAGTGAATTACAGTGGGGTCAGACTGATGCCAGGATCCAATGCCTTGAATTCTCAAAAAATTTCACGCCAACTTTACTTACTTACTTTACACCTTACAGGAGTTGTTCCAGAAGGTTCTTTATGCTCTGAGTTTTGCATCTTGCATTGGTGAATGAGACTTTTATCCTGTGCCTTGCATCTCTCTGACTGGTAATTGTGAATATTTATGGTACTGTATATCTAGTATTACCTATCCCTGCAAAAACCTTGATTGAATGCATTTGGAACAATGGCTACTTTATTTAAGGATGAGTTGCATTGTTACCAGTGGTGAGTGGATTGGTGAAAATTTTGCAAAATGCATTGAATTCAATAGGTGTCAAAAAAAATTCATACTTGCTAAATACATTAAAGTCAATGAGTGTTTTTTTCTCAATTATTTCTCACTCAAATGCATTTGAGTCAATTGGTGTTTTTTCTTGTGGAGACTTTTTTGTTGCAGCAAATTTTTGCCACAGTTATGAGTAAAATTGCAGGTGGCGAAATACTGCAAATCATTGCAAATCTGTGTCTGCAAAAAAAAATCACTCATCTCATTGTTACATCAAATAATCCTGAATATAAACAAACAGGGAAAATATATGTGACTCCAGTGGAAGGGCCTTTTCACTAGTTGGGAGAAAAGTAGAAGGTCCACCAGCTATATTATGGAGGCAGAACAGGGTGACTACTGCAATAGCATTACAACTAACTCAATTTCACCATGGCCATCTAACATGCTATTTTTAAAGCCACCAGAGACATTCCATATTGCCCAATGGGAACTATAAAGGCACAATAAAATTGAGATGGGATCTACAGAAGACTTTTAAGGAAGGTCTAAGCCCAACCTTCCCTTCTCTTGTCAACTATAAGGAGAAATGGCCCACTAATTGTATTGTTACTTGATAAGGTGAACTTCTGTTGAATCTTTGATTTGGGTTCCATGAAATTCCAGTGATGGGTTCAAGTCTAATAAGCATGCTGACAAGTACATCTCCAGTTGACCCTATTTACACCCTCCCAAAAAATCTGTTTTCATTAAGGCTTATGCACAGACTAGTCTACATACATGGAATCAGTTGACTCTCACTCATTAGACATTGTACATTTCCCCACCCATCTGAAAAAAATATCAACAATTCACATTAGTATGAACTTTGTATCTATCGGTTCTAGTCAGCTCATGTCAATGTTTTTTATATGTGGTCTAGGCATGTTTTGTCCTAGACACCCAAACAAAGAGGATGTGGGTTGTACCATGTCAAGCCACCTTGGTTCCAAGGGAAGCAGCTTTGTCTCTTGAGAAAGGAAAATCAGTGTTTAGAAAATAGCTGGAAGTGGCTCAGAATCAAGTATTTTTCTTTGGAACCCAGTTAGGTATTTTGTACTAACTCAGTATTTGCCCTGAAACATCTACTAAAACATAGTTGGTAGCAAGATGGGTTTATCATATATTTATTATTACATTATTACATAGTGGTTCACAAACACGCAGATAACAAATAATTCTTAAAACCTACTTTTTATAATTTTATGACTTCCATTTAGTGAGGGTCAGATGTAGCTAACGACAGACATACAGTATCAAAGTTTCAATGCTTGATATATCCATATTCTGCATTGCAAACTGGGTACTTTTGCATCAACCTACTGCCAGCACTAAGAATGTTGAGCATGTCTTCCATTTCATCATGAGAACAAATTGTTCTGTTTTCTCCAGCATTTAACCAGACTCTTTCTGATCTCTGACACCCTTAATCCATATATAAAGGGGTATAAGAAAGCTGGGCCAAGTAGGTATAGTGCAGTGAATAGATTCTTAGCATCAATTGACAAGGTTGTGTCCATCCTCAACACAAGGGAAGATGCCAGTCCACTCACGTACAGCAGCATTGCCACCAATATATGTGTCCCACAGGTGTTAAGAGCTTTGTGTCGGGATTTCCCAGTCACTGTTTTCATGACTGTGTAGAGTATGGTTGAGTAGGAAATTAAGAGTAGACCAGCATCAAGGACATTGACAAGAATTCGCACAATTAACCCAGCAATCTGTGGTTTGGTGGTATCTCCACATGCAAGACTGAGAAGCGCCATGTTTTCACATGCAAAGTGCAGAATGATGTTCGACTTGCAGAATTGAACCATAGAGGTTAATATGACCAATGGGCAAATAAGGAGGCAGTTCCGAATTATTGCAATGATTGTCATTGAGATGAGGAAACTCTTTGTCATGATGTTATGATAACGCAATGGCCTACAGATTGCTACATATCTGTCTAAGGACATTAATAGGATCACACTAGACTCACATATTGATGAGAAGTAAATAGAAAACATCTGCAGAAGACATCCAGTCAGGGAAACTTGGTTGAGATGAAATAACAAGTCAAGGAGGAATTTAGGCAATATGGCAGTAGAAATAGTAATGCTAATGGCAAAAAGCACTGACATGAGAAAATACATGGGGGAATGAAGTGTTTTGTCAGTGTAAATCAGGCAGATGATGAGAGAATTCCCACTCAGGATAACCAAATACACAGAAAAGGATGGAATTGCCAGGAGGGGTCTCCATCCAGATATCCCAGGGAAACCCAAGAGAATAAACTCAGTGTAGGAGAGAATCAATGACTGGTTGTAGACCACTGGTTCCATATTTGGGTTTATAGGTCAGTGTCCAAATGGGCTCTGCAGGGTAAGAAAATAGAAGGAGATTTTGAAATGAAAATTACACGCAGTCCATTACGATCAGATCATATTCTTATTGGGCTCAAATTAATTTCTGTTTTTTCGTAAAATCAAACTGTTTCCAAAAAATTTGGGACACTGTTTAAAACATGAATAAAAAGGGAACATTATGATTTACAAATAGTATAAAGACAACAGATCAAATCTAAAAATGTAATTGTTTTCTGGAAAATAATTGGCATCAAATTCCAAATGAGCAGATATTTTTTTTCAGAAAACAAAATTTCATTTTCAAAATTTTATCTGTTGTCTTTGTACTGTTTGCACTTAATTAACAGGTTTCCCTCCAACTCCCGACAACAAAAGGGGGTCTAGCGTTACCCAATTTTTTGCTCTACTATCATGCTTCACAACTGGTTTATGCTCATTGGTGGCTGACCCAAGACCTATCTAACCCAGCTCTTTTGGCAGAGGCAGCCAGTGCCACCTCATTAGAAGCCCTAGCCAATCACTTATCCTTCTACTCCCTCAATGGTGTCAGTGTCTTTACCCTCAACCTAACACCTGGTCCCCAGGTACCCCTCTATGGGAAAACAGAAACCTCCCACATCTATGCAACTTTTCACAGGCTGAACTCTGGGCCCAGAGGGGAATCAAATACTTGGCCCAAGTAATAGAGGGGGGCCAGCTCAAATCCTTTCAGGAACTATGAGAACTGCACCACCTACCCTCTCTCATGCTGTTCCGATACATTCAGCTCAGACATGCCCTCACGGCACAGTTCCCCTCCATGCCACTAGATATCTCACAGAGCCAGCTGGAGCTCCACCTCAGGAGACCAGCCCTACCGAAACCAGTCACTATGATATACTCGATTCTGGGCAGTTCCTATAAGTCTCACCTAAACGGGCTCCGATTAAAATGGGCTGTAGATATCCCTGAAATGGAAGAGGAAGCTTGGGAGGAGGTCTTAGACCAGGTCCCTGATCTCACTATCTCCAACAGAGATAGATGGATTCAATTGAAATTTCTCCATAGAACATACTTGACTCCACAAAAGTTGGCAAAGATCTATCCAGGCACCCCAGACACCTGCTACAAATGCGGGACAGAGGTGGGGACCCTCATGCATGTGTTCTGGTCCTGTCCTCTTATTCAAAGGTACTGGGACCAAATCCTTCGGTTCCTAGCAACGAATTTCTCCCTTCCACTTATAAGATCCCCGGAATTGTGTTTGCTAGGTTCCACGGGTCCCCTAGTGCTACAATCATATCAGAGGCTCTTTTACCTACAGCTGTTGTACTATGCAAAAAAACCCATCCTTCTCACTTGGAAGGACACCAGCCCTGCCACACTTACCCGCTGGAAAAAAGTTATTAATGACACACTGCACAAAGCAGTCTACCTACCTAGAGGCTGTCCTGATAAATTCCACACGATCTGGGGTCCCTGGATTGATCTGCTTCCCACGGCTGCTCCCTAATATAACTCCCGGTACACGACTAATGCAAGACTAGATGATCTAACTTATGGAGTGACCTAGGTTGTTTTTGCTGTGTTTCATCCGTGTCATTGTGTACGAGCTTTTTTCTTTTGCACTGATTGACAATGTGACCATTTCACTATGCTTTACTTGTCTTGTACTTGAACTTTAGACTGTACTATGTATGTTTTATTTATGTTTTATTCTTTTTAATTTCTTTCCTTTTTGTAATGGTTAAAATTTTTCTTTTTTGAAAATACAAAAATAAAACCTTTTTTTTAAAAAAAAAAAATAACAGGTTTAATTGATCTGCACATCATCCCATTCTCTTTTTATTTATATTTTACTCAGTCTCCCAACTTTTTTGGAAACAGGGTTGTAGACAATGTATAAAGAGTATATGTTTATCAAAATACTGTTGAGTATGATCACATTTAAGGGATTCAGTGAATATGCCGTAGATTTGATAGAAGCAATAAACCCTGAGATTTTGGTTTTATACTTTAATAAATTATAATTTTTTTTATTGGATGTTATTGCAGATTAAAGTTAGTAAAAATTGTGATTTCTGTAACCAAACTGTAGGGTTACCTCCTAAGTGGCCCTGAAGCAGTGTTTTGGAGCCAGCCCAAAGGGCCAGTTACTTTAAAATTTTGGGTCAAGTTTTTTGGGCCACATGTTTTTTCATAGTTAGCTTGGGTTGAAAAAAGACTATAATCCATATTTTTTAACCTTTACAAATAATTCTCTCTCTCTCTCTCTCTCCCTCTCTCTCTCTCTCTCTCTCTCTCTCTCTCTCTCTCTCTCTCTCTATATATATATATATATTGAATTATGTACCCCCTATTGTAAAATATAAGGATTATTATCATGGATTTCCATAAATATCTATACTAACTAACTGTATAAATAAATATTACAATAGCCTATGATATTATGTTTGTCCAAGAAATCCTCCAAATCCCAAAGTGTGTGTGTGTGTGTGTGTGTATATATATATATATATATATACAGTATATAGCTTATTAAAGGCTTAAAATGATGTACTGTAATTTTCAGCAGATTAAGAAACGTGGGGGATTCAAATACATGGTACCTGCTCTAGGGCTCAGTCTGGTTGTCCCACCGGATCTTCTCTCTCATACGTTTTCTCTCAGATGAAGATCTGAACTTCTCTTCCCCTGAAGTCTTGTGCAGATGTGAATACAAGTGGACACTCAGGTCCCTGGAAGTGTTAGGGAGTTGAGTAGAACTGGGAGATGTTTAGAGGGAAGAACATAAAAGTGAGTGACTGAGCTGGAGGTATAAGGGGTATTTATACAAACAGATGGAGTCTCACTGGAATTGAACTCACTTGTGACTTTCCTACAGCTCAGACTCTGCTCAGGTCATTAAGGAACATTGGCTGATATTTGTGTTTGTGTCTCTTTGGATTTATTCCTAATCAGATAATGAAGCACAAGGGGAGAGCTGAAGCCTTCAGCATAGACTTCTGTAGCAGCTCTACCGTATAAGGATTAATACTGCAACAATGTCCTGAAAAATATTTGTAAAACAAAGGGGTCCCCTTGCTTTGCAGTATTTTTCACCTGAATATTCCTAGAATCTGTAAGGTAGGGTGGATTTTATTATTTTATAAAGGACATTGCCAAATGTTACCCCAGTGATTATAATTGCTTACCTGATACCCCAGGCCAATGCTCCTGTTTGCTGAAAACTGTAACGGCTCCGGGTATTTCTGAAGGAACTGGTGATCACCACCATATTTTTCGGCGGGCGCAAATTTCTTTCTAGAAAGGAAAGAATATTCTTGTCGCCCAAAAATAACAAGGGATCCTCTGCAACAAAGCCTGGAGAAGAAGCACCAGATTCTCCTATAGGAAGAACCAGATATTGTGAATCAAAGAAGAAGAACACAAAATAGAAAAGATGAAAGAACTGCAATTTGCTTTGGTTTCTGAGAGTCCTGCTCAACACCCAATATGTTGGAGAGAGATGGGTGCTACAAGCTACAATAACTAGTTTTCTTAATCCAACATCAAGAGAGTCTCTAAGCACCAGTGTGCCCACCCACTTGGAAATGTTGTAACTTTTCAATAAAATTTTAATCAGAATTCCATAATTAACGGTGAGCGAATTTTTTCACCAGCCATAGATTCACAGCAAAATTCCGCATTTCGACATCTGTGAATTTTTCGGCAGGGGAAAAACTTGGCACAACAAAAAATTCACCAAGGCAAAAATGTCGTCAAGACAAAAAGTCGCCATAAGAAAAACACTCATTGAATTTAATACATTTGGAGCAAGAAAAATTGTCGTGTGAGTTAAAATTTTTGTGCAAATTTTATCGCAGTTTCGTGAAATGGGGCAGATTTGCTCATCACTATTCATAATTTTTTTTTCTTAATTTAATGGGAACCATTCGGGTTAAACAGCCACGGATTAATTCTGTATTCTCTAAAAGATTGTTGGTTCCTTATTTTGTTTATTTACTGAATTGTTAATTATTTAAATAATTGTTAGTTGTAAATTAATTGTTGACAATTCACACCTGAGAGAGATGGCGGGCTGATTTATGAAACATTGAACTGGCCAATCCCCAAGGATCAGAAAAGTTTCAATAAATTGGCACAGCTTTATAAAAACATGTTAATGATAATAATAATAATATTAATAATTAATTATATTCAGTACCTGTGTCGGTGCAGTCGATGTTCTATAGGGAATATTGCAATGTGCTGCATTTCTAAAACGTCCCTGTAAATATTGCCGTGTGCAGCATCTTAACACATTGACCAACTTCCCAATGTTCTGGGAGCGTAAAGTGAATTTGCCGTGCCGTGCTGCTGTACATGTTCCCTTGTCTATAGGGACTAAGCTGATCATTGGTGCTTGTGAGTATATGCTATCCTATGTGCTCTATGTGATTGATGATTCCTGTGTACTCCAATTATTGTGCATAGCACTTTGTTACAGATCCACTACACCCTTCCTTCACACCGTTGCGAGGGCTTACACCTGAGAGAAAGATCTCACCCGGAGCACAAATATATATATGAAAGTGAGCTCACAGAGACGGTGCCACTCAGTTTACTATAATGCTACAAGTTGAAATAATTTGGTTCACTGCCAACTGAACCCTTATTTGTGGAATGGAAACCATTTTCTTCCCAGTTTCACCAGTACAGGTTTGTGCAATTGGCTTATGCTGAGAGTCCAGTGCCATCTGAATAAGAGTTTTATTGCAAGCTCAGTGCAGTAGAGGGGATTGGAGAATTTAGTAGTTTCCAAAACAGGAAGGAAGTGGGGGCCACATAATTGACAAGAACGGTCCCATACAACTCTCTAACCTCAGATTTGCCCAAGCCATATCGAATATACTGTATATAGATGAGCTGCAGCTCAACATTAAAAAATTCTTGTTGATTATCCCACAGGGTATCCTGTGTTAATACCCCAATTGAATCAATCAGAAGAAAAGTTGAAGTCCAGGAACAATCCACAGCAGTAGTCTTAGACATCACTTCCCCCAATAAAGAATATTTGCAGTCTATCTAAGACTACTGCTGTGGATTTGTCCTGCACTTCAACTTTTCTTATGAATTATGAAGTTAAAGATACCAGATTACAAATTTTGCTTTTTGTTCCAATCTTAGTGCCAGCAGTTTTGTCACAATTTTCTCATCTCCCCCTTTCTAGTGCCGTCTAAATAACCCATTCTAGTTCACTTAATCTCTTTGTCCTAATTAAAACCTGAGTCACTCATAATAAGAATGCTATTGAGGCAGATCTTTCTTATGGAGGCCTCTTGTTCTCAAACCCCTCCCTGGTTGTTCATTGGCCATGGGTGAATAGTAGGTATTCTCCTCTCTTTTCATTTCCACTTCACACTTTAACTGTTATTTGGACCGCCAACTGTCGAAATTCACTTCGGCTTATCCTTTTTGTTTGTACTGACAACTCTTGGGTGACTCTTGGGTGACTTCAACTGTATAATGATGACCCTTCTCAGTCTTGGCCTACTTGCTTCTTAATTTAACCTCCTTCTTTTATCACCACCAGTGGACAACAGCCTCCATAATGATGTTGACATTCTCCAAGCACACTAATTCTTCAACTAATGTTCATCCAGAAGTTCTGATTCAGAAAATGCACAGTATTGACCTATCTGCACTAACACTCTCAGCTTCAGGCTCATCTCTCTCAAATCCATGTCTGATCCTGATTCACTTGTTACTACCTATAAATCAATTCTTTCAACTATTTCATGTATGATTCCTGCACTTTTATACACAATCCGCAAAGGAAATTTCATGCAAAAAATGACTGTCTCTACTATGCATTTTTATGCTTAATCTCTGGTTTCTCCCGGATTAAGCAAGATATACTATGGTACATTTATAAACAGCAACAAATCCATTTTTTGTGGTTCTGCCTCTCTCACTAACGGAATCACTCACTTTTCTATATGCCTCCAGAACCTGCAAACTTCTTCAAATGCAAAGTAAATTTCACCCAAAAACATTCTCATCTTTTCTAATTCTCCTCATTTCTTCTATTCCTTTGTTCTCATGATTAAGCCTTATGTTTCCAACTACTCCTTCCCTCTCAAAATGTGCACCCTTGAGCAAATCCAAATCCAAATCTGGTTACTTGTTACTATGTATGGACATTTTAGTGGCATAAGTAAGAAGTGGCATAAGGCGGAAGCAAGAGCCGAGAACAGGGTGCTTAGCATTGGTTCTGGATTTAGTGCCGACCGTGATAAAACCACTTTGAAGCAGCGCCTTCAACTAAAGTGGTCCCATACCTCACTGAACAGTTTCCAGCACATCTAAATCTAAAAAAGTGACTTTAGAGAATATTTTTTATTTGTTTGTACTGGTGGTAGCAATAATCAATATTAGCAGCCTTGGTTAAGGGCCTAATAATATTTAGGTTCCAGTATTCCAAACTAAAGCACCTTTGCCTATTGAAATCAGGATCTCAAGAGTTTAGAAAACTGCTGGAGGACACTGAGTTAATTTCCAAGTGGTGTTATCATGTACTATCATTTTATAGCCATCGTTGAAAGATGGTGTGTAGTAAGATGCATCATATTTTTACTACTACATGGTTCAGATACTTGCAGTTGAAACATTAAACTACAATAGGACGAAGAACTCCTAAAACTTTAATTAAGTATCAAAGGTAAAGCAGCTAGTAATATATTGTCCTTTTATTAATATATTGAGGGCCCATTGTAGCTAGTGGCCTGGCACAGTACAGGAAAACTTGGATTAGGAATAAATGCCCAAGGATGCTACAGAAGTTGCTCATCCAAAATATCATCAACACTCAAAGAGTTTTAATATTCAACATCAGATAATAGAACCTGCATTAGAAACAAGGTACTTATGTCCCAATCTAACTGCTGTCACTTGGTGGGGTTGGGAATGGCTTCTATTCCATAATGAGAGCAATTTGTTTTATTTTCTCCAGTATTTAACTAGGCCCTTTCTGATCTTTGAAACCCTCAGTCCATATATCAAGGGATTTAATGCACCTTGCATAATTAGGTACAGTGCAGTAAAGAGATTCTTAACATCTGTTGAAACAGTGGACTCCATCCTGTACACAATGGAAGAAACTAGTCCACTCACATAGACCTGCATTGTCACCAACAAGTGTGTCCCACAGGTGTGGAGAGCTTTGTGTCGAGATTTATTATCCACAGTTTTTACGGCTGTGTAGAGTATGGTTGAGTAGGAAACAAAAAATAGACTACCATCAAGTGCAGTAACAATGATGCGCACAATCAACCCAGCCATCTGTGGTTTGGTGGTGTCTCCACATCCAAGACTGAGAAGTGCCATGTTTTCACATGCAAAGTTCAAGATGATGTTCGACCTGCAGAACTGGACCATAGAGGTTAAAAGGACAAATGGACAAACAAGGACAAAGCTCCGAATAATTACAACAAATGTCAATGAGACCAGGAACTTCTTTGTGATGATGTTATGGTAATGCAGTGGCCTACAGATTGCTACGTATCTGTCTAAGGACATTAATAGCATAGCACCAGACTCACATACTGACATGAAGTAAATAAAAAACATCTGTAGAAGACAGCCGGTCAGGGAAACTTGGTTGAGATGAAATAACAAGTCTAGGAGGAATTTTGGCAATGTGATATTAACGGCAAGAAGGACAAAGATGAGCAAATACATGGGGGAATGGAGTGTTTTCTCAGTGTAAATCAGGCAGATGATTAAAGAATTTGCGATCAGTATAACTAAGTACACCAAGAAGAATGGGATTGCAAAAAGGGGTCTCCCTCGAGATATTCCAGGAAAACCCAAGAGAGTAAACTCAGTGTAGGAGAAAAATAACGACTGGTTGGAGATCCCTGGTTCCATTTTTGGGTTTATAGCTTTAGTCAGGTCAGTGTCCATAGTGGATCTGCAGGGCAAGCAAATAGCATGAGATTGTTTATGAACCTGATATTTATCTTACACTGTGCAAGGAATATTAAGAGAAGGAAAGTTATTATCCACGGGTGCCAATTGTAAGACATCCCTAGTGATACACAGGCCCCCGGGGCCATCTGTGTGAGCACCACAAAGTGATCTTCTTCTGCTTCTTTCTTCTTCCTGCCTGATGCTGATGAGTAGTGATGGGCGAATTTATCCCATTTCGCTTCACCACGGATTTCGGCGTAGAAAAAACTTTGAAGCCGGTATTGGAACCGACAAATTCGCAAATTTATTCAACGGCAGCGAAATTAGCAAATTCGCAGCGAACTCGCGCCTGGCAAATAAATTCGCCCATCACTACTCATGAGCAGTTCTTCAGCCCAGGGCCATTGAACAATGAAGACGATAGATATGTGGTGCTCACTCAGAAGGACCCCAGGCCAGTACCATTTTCTGCAAACATGAGCATCAGTCCTGGGTATCAGGTAAGCTGTTATTATCACTGGGGTATGCCTTACCAGTAATTTTTAACTTTACTTCTCCTTTAAATGAAGTCCATCACAATGGGATATTTATGGGACTAAAATGAATATTCATTATAAGCCTATACATGGAGCTGTAAGCAGTAGGAAGACACACATCTTTCATCTATACCCACCTGAATTTGCAGCAGAGGAATGCTAGATCACACTGGGCTTGAGATTTGGCCAAAAGTGCAAATAAGGATCGCAGCAGAAAATAATGGCGGACTTTCCCCAGAGCAACAGTTGACTCCTGTCCAAGATGGGGCCAATTTTCCTGGACCACTTTCGAAGATCTCTAAAAGAAAAAGTGAGACGGTTCACTGTGGAATTAATTCTCACCAGAAATGTTGAAGTTCTACAATATGGGCTTCTCATAAAGAAGCTTGGACAATGCTAAAACAATGGGGACTGATCCAAGATGAAAAAACGGTTTCAAACATACAGTACCAGGGAAATGCACCCATGATCTGGGTGACCCAAAAACAAATTGAATCCCCCAAACCTTACATACCTTGCAAGATAAGTTAGAAAGCTTTGAACTGGTTTTGCCATGTCAACGGAACCAGAGAGGGATTAAGCAAATATATGTTACAATTGGATTGAAATTATTATCAGTTAATGTAAGGGTTTAAGTATGTAAAGTGACCGCCCATGCCTGTCAGATACGCATTGTGCTCTAAAGCATATTTAGGGCCTTTGATGCAGCAAGTAGACATCTTCACATGAATGCTTGAACCCAAAAACACTTTATTGAAGGATAATTGCTTGCAGGCAGACAGACTTAAGACCTGGGCTCTGGTTGACAATGAAGAATTATTACTGGTTTTCCTAATTTGGAAAACCGGGCAGGCAGTTTTGACCCATGCAGTCCTTCAAAAAACAGGCTGTCTCAGACAGCCTGGTAAAAAAAAATAAGTCATCTGTTCTTTGCCTACAAGAAACTATTTTGACTAAAAAGAATGTAGATAGGTTGATATTTATATCTCAATATAGTGTTTCCTTTATCCAGATACATGTTATCCAGAAAGCTCCAAATTACAGAAAGGTCATCTCCCATAGACTCCATTTCAATCAAATAACCAAATTTTTTAAAAATGATTTCCTTTTTCTGTGTAATAATAAAACAGAACCTTGGACTTGATCCCAACTAAGATATAATTAATCCTTATTGGAAATAAAACCAACCTATTGAGTTTATTTAATGTTTCATGATTTGCTCATAGACTTAACGGGATTATGTCATGCTTTTTATAGTTTACTTTTATTTCAAATTACACTGTTTACATTGCAATTATACTCTATTTAAATTTTATTTTTGAACCAACAAATGTACTTTTTTAACTGTGATATTGGAGTGGAGGAGCATTCTGCTTGATCCTGAGCTTTGACGCAGCTATTGTTTTTATTGATTGAACTGAGTTCAATTAGTGGAAGGGGTCGACTTTGTTTTAATAAAAAAATTAGATCATCCACAAATAGAACTTGATTATCAATTATAAAAATGGTGTAACAAAATTCTTACATCAATTTGAATTGTATGATTGATGACCGATGCTCTGAAAACTCAACTTTATCAAATTGTTGCAGCAAAGACTCAACTTTATCTGAAAATTGGATGAAAATCCCAACTTAATTGAATTATCCAACGCAGATAACAATGTCAAGAAAGAACTTCAGGGACATCTGCAATTGACTTCTACATGATCTCGACAGGTTTGAGATGGAGTATTTTCAGATTTGGATTTTTAGCAGCTTCAGGGTATAATTAATCTCGAAAAAGTTCTGTTTTTTCCTCAAAAATTTTAGTTTTCCCCTTTAAAAATTTGAGGTTTAATAAATGGACCCCTTAGTGATATGAAGCTCGCATCAATTACACCAAAACTCAAAGTGATGCAGCTATTTTCTGAAGAAGAGGTTAACATGCCTAAAATCTCTTTCCACACAGGGGCCAGAAGAACACCCAGATATATGTTATAAAAAGTTTAGCGATCTATAAACACCCCATTGCTTAAGCACTAGGGCCATCATCAGAAAACACTGGCCCCGTGCAGTGTATCCTTCTGTTATAGTAATTGGGCCCATGCCGCCCCAGCTGCAAACCCCTCAGGTCCCAACCACAACCACCCCTGGGACCCCCACCGCATACCTTACTAATATTGCAGAAGCAAACAGGTCTTCATGGTTGAGCTCACAAGGCTCAGAGTCACATACCCCTAGCCCTCCATGGGCCTCTCAATTCCTTAGGCCCCTAAATCTTGGCTACTGCACTTCTAATTGGAGTGAAACCAGGAAGTAGACTGACCCTGAACACATGGCAGCTCAGTTATTAGAATACATGATTCAACAGTGACACTTTCTGGCCAAATCCAGAATCTGCCAGGGCTCACTGCACAGGAACAAAGGACTCACTCCACTTCCATATCCAATTTAGGTCCAACACTTAGCTGCCCACACCAGGGGATTTCCAACCATGTGGGATTTTTAGACCATAGGGGAACTTAACAATATATGTCCCTACACAGACATCAGTGCTAAAAACAGTAAACACCCCCCCCCCCACATAAGTTATAAAAAGCCATTGGTGCTCAGGGCCCCCTACAAGTTAAAAAACAATATTGGTCACCTTGGACCACTTCAAGTTAAAAAAAAAACATTAGTGGCCAGCCCTTCCTCTAAGTTATAATAATGAATTTGTTGTCAGGACCCACCTTTAAGATATAAAAAGCTTTTGGTGTCCAGGGAACCTACAAGTAAAAAAAAAACATTGGTGGCCAGCACCCTCCTATGTGTAAAAAAATAAACATTAGTGACCAGGGTCCTCCATAAAAGTTAAAAAAAAAAACATTGGTGGACAGGGGTTTAAAAAAATTTAAAAAGACTATTTGTGTTCAGTGGAACTTACCTTTAAATGTCTTCTTCATTCTGCTCTTTTTTGGGTCTATACTTTCGGCAGCTTCTCCTCTTCTTTGTATCCATTCGGTGGCTTGTGCTCATTACGCAGCTTGCAGTGACCTTGGAGGCTTTCAACAACTTTGGCAACTCAAGGGGGGCCCAACTAATCCAGG
Organism: Xenopus laevis; assembly: GCF_017654675.1. NCBI lineage: Eukaryota > Metazoa > Chordata > Amphibia > Anura > Pipidae > Xenopus > Xenopus laevis. The sequence continues at coordinate 180,435,648 of NC_054373.1, forward strand.
AAGTGTGCCCCCTTAAACCACCGGGCCCCCTATTGTGCCCCCTATGCCCCTCTGGTTGCAGATCTGCTTATATATAAGGAAACAGGAGACCTTCCCAATTTCTCTAAGGAGACGTTGGAAGCAAATATTGGGACCCTTCCTAAACAAGGCAAAGAACCCTATACTTGTTCAAATTTTAGACTGATCTCCTGGCTCAATGTTGATGAGAAATTGTACACAACATAATTTTAGCTTGAAGGCTTGAATCCATTCTACCTACAGTAATAAAAAATGCTCAAGTTGGGTTTGTCAAAAACAGGCAGGCGTCAGATGTTACCAGGAGATTATTGGATTTAATACAAGAAAAAGAATACCTGGGTGGGGGGCACCTTCTCTACGTATTCCATTAGGCAACGAATGGCATTTGTTAAAGTACTTTGGGGATACATTAGAGTCATTTTAGAGATAAATGTGTGTTTCCCCAGGCAACAATATGCCAAATACTCAGTTTATACTCCAATCCATGTGTGAATGCTCTTGTGGGGGGCACAATGTTAGAACTATTGTGCCTCCTGCAAGAAGATTTTATACATGGGATATAACAGCAATCAGTATGGCAGCTTCCAGCATTATCCAGGACTTATGTGGACAACTGTGCTCTCCTGTGTGTTTTGTTTTTTGCATTACTGCTGTGAAAGAAAGAGCACCAACTGCAACACCAATGCTGTAGATACAGAGAGACATCTGAATATCCCAGTCTCCCAGATGTTTACAGCCCAGATTAAATGCCTGTATTGAGTCATTTATTAGCCAGCCCTATTCAATTAACAGCCTCCTGCTTCTCTATGACAATAAATTTCGCTTCAGTCATTCCCCCAATGACTAAACTAATCATTTCCTATTACTGGGGATAAATGAAACACAAGCAGAACATTGGAAAGGTAGATTAGAGTTATTGTTCTTTGCTGCACAAAAGTTAAGGGGCCCTCTGGGAAAAATCCTGGGACCCTATCAGGCCCATTTGGCACTGCTATAAACTAAAGACTTGCCCAAATGCCCACAGGTGAGACACTGGATAAATCCAGAAAATATCAGAACATTCCAAATGAACTGCATACAGAACACCTCCAAAACTAATTTCTGTTATAGACACCTGCTGCACCGATATATTATACTATAGAATAAATTGTATATACGCGAGGGGATGGGAGAAATGGGAAAAGGAATGCTCCGAGGACCAATGGGCAAATTCATATTGAAATTCTGAATGTCTGGTACTGTGTCCCAACTAATGTGGGAATTCACTCAAATGGCAATAACTTTACAAAGTTAAAGACAGTAACATCCAGGGTAACTTTAAATAAAAATCTCTCTGTTTTATTGACAACTGAGGTGTTATTGTTATTCTTTCCTTTTTATTCTTTACTTTATATGCATACATACAGTATTCTCTATTTATTCTGCTATTTCTGCTGGAAAATTTAACTTCTGCAACTTTGAAATTCATTTTTATTTCTTTATACTATTTTTAGAAATGGAATATTTCAACTAAATGTGATTATACCATAAGGATTATGTTTCTATATATGTGTAACCTTGTTATGAGCTAAGGGGGTCCAGTCTGAAGGCCAGTTAGGGGGAGATTTGGGGTGAGTGATTATTTGTACCCTGGGTACCCCTGGAACTATAACAGGGTGACACCCCAATGTTTCTATATATCTGTAACCTTGTTATGAGCTAAGGGGGCCCAGTCTGAAGGTCAGTTAGGGGGAGATTTGGGGTGAGTGCTTATTTGTGCCCTGGGTACCCCTGGAACTATAGCAGGGTGACTGTTACCCCAATGTTTCTATATATCTGTATCCTTGTTATGAGCTAAGGGGACCCAGTCTGAAGGTCAGTTAGGGGGAGATTTGGGGTGAGTGCTTATTTGTACCCTGGGTACCCCTGGAACTATAGCAGGGTGACACCCCAATGTTTATATATATCTGTAACCTTGTTATGAGCTAAGGGGGATATATCCATTAACAGCACTATAAATTTTTCAATAAAACCGCCTTTAATATTTGCAATTATTTGCATGGCAGTACAGCAACATTGTGCAACGTTTCAAGTGGCACTCCACTCTTTATCAAGCATGGGAGATTTGGGGTGAGTGTTTATTTGTACCCTAGATAACCCTGGAACTATAGCAGGGTGACACCCCAATGTTTCTATATGTCTGGACCCTTTTTATAAGGGAGCCTAGCACACTTTCACAATAACTCTCTACTTCTGGGACATACAGTATCAGTTTTGGACAAACCATTGAAATGTTAACAAAACTTATTTTTCACTGGCAATTTAAATGAGAAGAAAAGTGAAAACACTGCACATATTTACTATATAGTATAAAAACACACAATGACACAGAACCAGTTTAACCTCCAGCTTGCATTGCAGGATCTTATTTGGAATAAGATATTCTTAAGAAAAAGCTTTCTAAATAGTTTCCTATCATGTTCTGATACCAGCTCTGATAATCCCTAGTGAGAAGTACATTTAAAATAAAAAGTCTTGATTTAGAGTATGTATATTTGAGAAATATGTAAAGCATAACATTTTGGCATAATCTATAACCTTAATAAGAAAACCCACCCAAATAATGAAACAAAGAAATGTAATTCTGCACAACAAAAATGTCATTCTAAGCAACTTTCCATTATACAGCATTATATAACAAGCTATGTAAATGACCATTATGTTCTTTTGCAATGTAAATGTTAGTGACAAGCCAATCTGTCTCGTTTCGCTTCACAAAACTGGGGGAAAAAATCATTGGCCGTCATTGGGGATCAAAATTTTTTTTCTTGCTCCAAATGCATCAAAGTCAATGGGACTTTTTTCTTTTGGCGACTCGTTTGTGACACTTTTGTTGCGGCAAATATTTGCTGCAGTTTCACACAAAAAGTCGCTGGCGAAAATTCGGAATTTTGTCCGTGAATCCATGACTGCTGAAGAAATGCACTCGTCACTAGTAAATGTTATAAATAAGAAATACGATCTGCCTGGCCATTTCTATTGTCTGCACGGCTGATCCTGACTGTTGAAACAGTGTAGTAGTAGTAATAGTCAGCGGTTCTCCAGCCAATGTAATTCCTGCAATGCACATGCAAGGCATTGTGGGAATTGCAGTCTTTGCTGAAGGAGCGCTGCCTACTGCAATATTGTTTTAAGGGTCAGAACCAGCAGTGCAGAGAACACCAAATCACAGACACTGTTTAGGAATAACATAAATGTGCCCCCTGGCCATAAGACAGAAGGAGGATATAGTGGGTTGTACTGAGCACTTACCTGTCCCAGGTTCCCCCGATCACTGATCTCTCTCCCTGACTGTATTTATTCATCTCAGGGCGGCCCCAGTGGATACAGAGACTTTAATATCAGGGATAATTAGGCACTGCACAGGGAATTTTTCTTGATTAAAATCAATATCACAGAAAAACAATCCGAAAATAAAATACCCAGAATGAAAAATCAGAAAGCAACCTGAACATTGTCCCATAACCTAAGTTTTCCCTAATAAATAGGATTTCCCGTATCACAGTATTGGAAGTATATTCAATGGAAATGCAACAAATAATACCTTATTATTGTGATTATAACACATAGTCATTACACTGTCTCGTCAGTATCCCATATAGAAACATCAGAGAAACAACAATTATTACAAAACCAGTTTCCCACTGACTGGCTTATAAACACAAACTTGTTATTGGACATTCAACCAAAAACTTCCCGAGTTTCAGCCTCCCTGTAATTCCATGGGCAATTCCTATTGGCCACATTCTGAGATTTCCCTTAATAAAGAGATTGCCCTAAAAAGAACGCCAAGAAATATCCACAATTGTTTAGGCAGCCTTTTACTGGTTAAATAGTTTAGACTCTCCTCTTTAGTGGCAGTGGGGTAAAGCTTCAGCACAACAGGGGGGAGTTCTAAGCACTTCATTATAAATGGTATTTCTAGGGGTCAGATTTAACATACATGGGCTAATACCCCACTCCTTTACCATTTTCAGTGCTAATGTCAAATATGTGAAGAACCTCCCTGTCAGCATCAGACTCGGGGGCCCAGGGCCCACCAGACTTCCTCATCAAGTGACCTCATGGGTCCCCCAGTCACAGCTGCAGCCCCTCCTATGGAACCCCTTCTACCTTCTCTCCTTGTGGCCATGATCGGGGCCAGGAGATGGGAGGTCAGGAGGCAAGTAGACCTCATTTCAGGTCGATTGCAACTCTCGGTTGGCTGGGCCTACTATCTTTTTTTCTGATGTCCCACTGGCCAGGTCCAACCTTGCTCCCTGTAACCATTCCTTAATAAAGGGGAACACTCAAGACTTGACGCCATTTTCCCACAGAGGTTTAAAATATGGAATAAAATATCTGAACTAGAAAAATAAGACCAATAGACACCATGGGACATATCATACCTGGGCCCCACTCGACCCAAATTGTAATCATAAAAGTTTTAACAACTCCAGTTCTTTCTTGACATGTCAGTCTCCATGATGTCCATCTTAGAACCTTTGACTCTGTAACCAGTTTGCCTTACCAGTTTACCTCGACATGTACCCTTAATGGGACTGCACTAGGCAAATCCATAATGGAGACGGAGCTTGGAGTCCTTGTAGATAATAAACTTGTCTGTAGCAAGCAATGCCAGTCAGCAGCATCAAGGGCAAATAAGGTCTTGAGCTGTATTAAATGGGGCAGAGAGTCATGGGAGGAGGGGGTCATTCTTCCACTGTATAGAGCCTTGGTAAGGCCCCATCTAGTATATGCCGTACAGTTTTGGTCTCCATCACTCAAACAGGACATTATTGTATTAGAGAGGGGACAGAGAAGGGCAACTAAGCTGGTAAAGGGAAAATCTTAGCTATGAGGAAAGACTGGCCAAATTGTCGTTGTTCACGCTGGAGAAGAGGCGCTTAAGGGGTGATATGATAACTATGTATAAATATATAAGGGGATCATATAATAATCTCTCTAATGTTTTATTTACCAGTAGGTCTTTCCAGCTGACACAAGGTCACCCATTCCGATTAGAAGAAAAGAGGTTCCAGTTAAATATTGGGAAGGGGTTTGTTACAGTGAGAGCTGTGAAGATGTGGAATTGTCTCCCTGAATCAATGGTACAGGCTGATACATTAGATAGGTATAAGAAGGGGTTGGATGGTGTTTAGCAAGTGAGGGAATACAGGGATATGGGAGATAGCTCATAGTACAAGTTGATCCAGGGACTGGTCCCATTGCATCTGGAAGTCAGGAAGGAATTTTTCCCCCTCTGAGGCAAATTGGAGAGACTTCAGATGGGGTTTCCGCCTTCCTCTGGATCAACTGGCAGTTAGGCAGGTTATACAATATATAGACTTAAGGTTGAACTTGATGGACGTGCGTCTTTTTTCAACCTAGCTTACTATGTATGTTTTTCTTTCAGTTTAAAGAAAGATCAGCCTCCTGTTTTTCATGTGCTTCAGACCTTTCCCTTTTGTTAACAGACTCAAGAAAAAAAAAAACCCTTGTAAAGGAACCACTGTGAACTTTAAACTCCTCCACCAACATCAGCACCAACAGATCCTTAAAGTGATATAGAATTCAACAGTTATCCCAAATGGCCCTGGAGCTTTCTTTGTCTTTAACTGCTTTATAACTTGCCCAACCTCCTCACCCATAATATCTATCCCCCCTTCATCATCCGCTCCATGGAACTTGGGACCTCAATGGGGGGCTATCAATCACTGGTTTACCTTATTATGGTATATAAAATGTGTATCAACTCTAACTAACGTAATGTACACGCGATTATATAATGTCATAGCACCGAACTTGAAGAACGGCAGATTGTCTCTTTGTAATCTATAAGGTCTCAGGACGTTCAGCATAAAGTACGTGAGATGGTTTTTGAGCCCAATATCACATCTACACAGACAAACACACAGAATAAGACATGGGCTGTGTGTATTGAATGAAATCCTTATAGATTACATATAAACTGTGTGGGTTATATCAGATGAGACCAGTCTGCAGTAAATGAGACGGTTTCTGTGGATAATAGTAAATCCAGACAAATCAACATACAGAACATGCCATGGATATAGAAAAGAAATGAAACCCCACAAAAGTCTTCACCATCCCACCCCACATACACACACAAACCCACTATCACTTTCCAAATCTGTCCCAGTAAACCCAAATGGCCAACCAACTCCAAATCACAATAATGTCCTGGGAGCCCCACAAGAACCATTGGCAGCAGGCATAACTAAGCACAAAACATATGTGTTTACACTTATAATACACAAAAGCCATGAATATACTGTAAATTATATCCTTATAAACGGTGAGTTCTGATGTCATCAGTTATAAACGGTGAGTTCTGATGTCATTTCTGTCACATGACTCATTGAAATTTGTGTATTATAATAAATAAAGTACCCCCAGTTGTAAAATATGAGGATATTAGAAGTTACCTCGGAGTTCCATTACCTGTATAAAAACACTCGGCCTTCGGCCTCGTGTTTTTATATGGTCATGAAACTCCTCGGTAACTTATAATATCCTTATATTTTACAAGAGGGGGTACTTTATTCACTATATATATTATATATTTAAATTACTAGAGAATTTTCCATGACTTTAATAAGCACATTCTTATCTCTTTCATTCTGTAACCATATATGAATGGGTGAACAGTGGCTGGAAGCAGATAGTATATTGCACTGAAAAGATTTTGGACATCGACTGAAATGGGTATCCTGTATAAAATAGAGGATGATAAGCCACAACTGTAGTTCAACACAACCACTATCAAGTGAGTACTGCAAGTGTGCAGAGTTTTGTGTAAGGCTTTGCCTCTAGCGATCTTCATTGTTGAGTGGAAGATGTACAGGTATGAAACCAGGAGAAGGCTGATGCCTGTGGCTGTAACCAGGATCCTCACCATCATTCCCACCACTTGGATTTTAGAGATGTCTCCACAGGCAAGGTTCAAGAGCACCATGTTCTCACAAGCAAAATTCCAGATGATGTTGGATCTGCAGAAGTGGACTTGGGAGACCACAATGATAATTGGAGAGGAGAAAATGCTGCTCTGAACTAAACCAATAAGGAAAAGTTGACCTACCAAATGAGTGTTCATTATATTGTGATACCTTAGGGGCCTGCAAATGGCCAGATACCTGTCTAAAGCCATGATCATCAACACAGTTGACTCAAGTATCACAGCTGTGTATATAAAGAACATCTGAAACAGGCAGGAGCCAAGGGAAATATGATCTAGCCCAAATGCCAATCCCATTAACATGTTGGGTACAATTGCAGTTGTGCAGGAGATGTTGACGGCAAATAGAAGACAGATAAGTGAGTACATGGGGAAGTGAAGACTCTTTTCTACCCAGATCCGATAGATGATCAGAAAGTTTCCCACCAGAATCTCCAGGTAAATAAAGAAAAATGGGAAGAACAACCAATGTCTGGACTGGGAGATCCCAGGGAATCCAAAGAGGATAAACTCTGTGTGGGAAAATGACTCATTTGCTTTAACTGTTCCCATTAGTGGAGCTGTGGCTTAGTTTAGATGCAACGATGGGGGAAAGAAAGGTTTCTGTAATTGAAAAAAAAATGCTATAACTGAGTTCAACATGACAGTAATGATGGCTATGAACTTAGAAAAAAATAAATTATAAGTTTCTATTCATAGTATGTGCATTGGTTTGTGAATAGTGATGGGCTAATTTATTCGCCAGGCGCGAATTCGCGGCGGATTTGCGCGTTTCGCCGCCAGCGAATAAATTTGCAAAGCGCCCGCGAAAATTCGCGGCAAAAATTTGGCGGCGTCAAAAATTTTTTTACGAAAAAACGGACGCTGGCGCCAAAAACGGGCGCCGGCGTCGAAAACGGGTCGCCGGCGTCAAAAATGGGTGCCGGCGTCAAAAACGAGACGCTGGCGCCGTTTCGCGAATTTTTCCCCGTTTCACGAATTTCGCGCAAAATTCACTATTTGTGAACAGTCCTGCAACATAAGCGATTCCTAATGCAATATTGTGTTGTGCACTTACTGTGAACTGTTTGGGCCCAACAGAACCTGGTGACCATTCAGTGACAGCTCGAAATCATATACAAGCAACTGTATGATTCTGAGCAGGTTCCAACTAAAAATAAAGTCACCTTCACACAAATAATTGCTTGGCAGTTTATTAAAACTTTGTCCAAATTTTCCACTTTCAACTGCCTCTATGTTCCCAGCTCCAGGAGAGAATAAAAAAGAAAATACAGGTGGGATATCTGAGACATCGCTAGGTTTTTAGTGTCCATCATGCCCACTACTACATGGAGACAAATTAGCCATTGATCAATAACAAGCTTTCTTTTGTCAATTATTCTGCTCATTAATCCTGCTCAAAGCTCAAATTTCTATTATGTGGATAACATATAGGATCTGTGCCATAAAGCAGGGCATTCTCATTACATGTATGTGTATTAGTACAGAGCTTCTACTAAACAAAGTACCTGCTCAGTCTGGAAATGCCAACACCAGATGGTCTATCTGTCTCTCAGATCTGAGCTTCTCCATCCAGCGATTGTACAGATGTGAATACAAGTGGGCACTCGGGTCCCTGGCAGTGTTAGGGAGGTGGGTAGAACTGGGCGATGGGAGCTGTTTAAAGGGAAGAACATAAAAGTGACTGTTAGAAACTATTGTCTTATTAATAATTTGTATAAGTTCTATGGTCGATAAACACAACTCACCAAGGTGATATTTAAATATATTTAATGTGTAGAAAATATGTTACAGAAAATACATACAAATTAACAAATACCTAGCCAGTCAAATGCTCTATTGACAGCCTACCAAATAATATGTATGTATCATATGTTGTATAAAAGTTTTGTGTATGTCTGTATTATGTGAGAGTCAGTGTGTGTCTGTGTGTGTGTCTGTGTCCAGTGTGAGAGCGAACTTCTCTTTGTTCAGGAATTTATTCAAAATCTGTGAGATACACCTCCCCCAGCCTACCCATAAGACATTCCATACGTTTCCTGTAACCTAATCCATTTGACTTAGGGAATAAATAGAGTATGGGAACCAATGTGTGAAGGATGTGTGAATGACAAGTCATGAGTGCACAAATAAAACATATTCAAACTTAATCAATACTGGAATATAACCATTTTTCCAATACCCAATATTTAACAAATCCCCCTTTGCACATTTGACTTGCCAAGAACATATTATCCCATTGTCCTTGAAACTACATCCCAAAAGACATCCAGAAATGTTTTCATATTTCCGAAGTCTGATGCAAATAACATAACATAATTGATTTAATATCATGTAATGAGATGGTAAGTAGTGATAGTTCACCAGAATTAAAAATATCCTATCTATATTCTAAAGTTGGTTCCATCTTCTAGTTATTCAATCATGTCCTCCTGATGTGGATTTAAAAATCTTTCATTACAGCCTTTACTCATAGCACTGTGTTTAGTTGCAGTTGATATTGAATTCTTTATCACACCTTTCACGATCTTGCAATAAAATGTATCCATAAACATCAAAAATGGAAAATTAAGAGCCAAGTACTCTGTTCTGGGAGTCACTTTCAACAAAGTTACAGTCATTTCATTTCTTTTGCAACACAATATATGGCAAACATTCCTCCTGTGATTGATGACAGATGTGTCTATGCAGAGGCTTCCTACGACCCTTTGGTCCAGTTGGGTCTGGCAGATATAAGCCTTGACTTCCATAGTTGATCACTCATGAATCATCTGTATAGAATCAGGGAATTGCACCAGTACATGTATTATCAATGCCATTTTTTAAGGCCCCTGGTCACTTTGCAGTTACCCTGATACAGAACAATCATATTTTAGTCCATACAGTGTGAAACGAAGGTGTGACTTGAATAAGCAATAAACACCACAGTCGTTGGCAGGCTCTTGGAAAACTGCAGACTTTCAGTAATGGAACCAGACAAAAGCAAATTTAAAAAGATTGAGACACTTTGTAAAAAGTTCTTATAGTTCAGAATGAAAATAATTTTTCATGAAATTATTGATATCCTTCAGTTAAGTCATCCTGAATCACAGTCCGTATTACAAACAACTTTTACTTCTGGAACTTGCATTTCTCCTTGAACGATGGTGCTCCTCTTCCATTGTCGATTGTCTCTTCCATAGTCTCACAGAATTTCATCCATCTCGATCTATAGCTAGTGCAAAAGCTGCACTTATTTATTTAATCTAAACTACTATCACTGTCTTACCATGCCATTCTCATGAATATGATATTACACTGTATATTAAATACATCTCACATTCAAACAATGTCCTCCACAGTGAAATCACTTAAACCTTTTGTGAATGCATAAAAACAAAATATTAACAAACATAAACTATGTATTCACATTCCCAATGGATAAAATAAAACATTCATATGAGTCCATATAAAAAGTAGTTGTCCATTTTAACCTTTCCTTAAAAATGTTGTAAACAATATCTAAATCCTGGTTTCAGTATAATTACATGTGAAGGGAAACTTTATTAATATGTGTATTTAATTAATTCCTAGCTTTAATTTTACTTTGCACAGCAGATATATTAGACATGGAAACAAACAGTTCTCCTATTTTTGCAAATAGTGGTGAGAATATACATTGTCCTATAAATATCATGTTTGTAAGAAGCAAAGTTTAATTGTTTTCTCTGATGAAAGAAAGCACTTTACGGTTATCTTGAGTTCTTCTTGTTTTCCTTAATGTTTATAAGAATGGAGTCAAAACTAATTCGGAACACGTATCATAAAAAAACATATGTCCCACAGTTCTCATGAGCTTTAATTACCAAAGGTCAACTATGTGACCTCATGTCATTTGATCCCAAAACCCATCTGTTCAAGACATTCTTAAAACCAAAGGTATCCAACCAATAAATCAGATATCGGTTATTAAAGCAAATAACTGTACATAGTCAAAATAAGTGTATTCCATTTTGTAGACCACCTTAAACATCAGTCACAGTTAAATGTACCCTCAATAACACTAAAATGAAATCCATGTATGATATAGGAGTTGTATGTTCAAATAAAATGCTATTCCCAGCATTTGCCCCATGCTTTAATAAATTCTGTCTGCATAAAAGTTGACCGTTGTTCAAATAACACATCTTAGAAATATACCTCAAGGATGACATTTCTATAAAACTATCTTTCTAGATACATTTCGTACTTAAATTATCTAATCCCTTGCTGAACTACTCATCTCTGTAGGAAACCAGTTCAAGGTTTTGACTACAATGATATTGATACTATAGTAGTATGGTACTATAGGTTAGATTTCTGACAATTTCAGAACAAAGGCTCATGGACATTACTTTTCCCTGTTATGAATAAAAAACAATTCTGAGCTTGAATTCATATTGTATATCACAACAATAGGATTAACCAAACCTAAACTTATATATTTACAGTTCATAATCTTTCAAAGAAAAAGTTATTATTAATAATATAATGGATCCATATTCATCACTTCCATGGTTATTGAACATATACATCTTACAAATATCTTTGACAGTTTCAAATATTTTATCACATGACTGGCCAGTTCATATAATAATCCAAACTAACAAAGGTTTATAAGATGTATATAGAGTACTCTTTAAATTCCTTTTCCTTAACCTGATCATATCAATACGTACGTTATTATGTATGTTCAAAAAGAAAAAAAAAAAATTGCCAATTCATTGACCTGCGCAGGATTTCCATATGTGCACCTAAAAAATAAAAGTTATGCATAGTATAGTCAACTAAGAAAAATTAGTTGATATTAGAGTTTATTACATTACTACCATGCAAAACATGCTCATGTTAGTCTTTACATTTTCCAATGTAAAAATAATTTTCACACAAATCTAAATATCATGCATGCTTTCCCCCATTATGTACTACAAGAAAGCTTCTCCTTTATATCCTCTTTATCCATGATGCTTTAATGTGGAAAAGGAATCCATATCCTACAATAATCATAACAAGTTAGAGCACATTTCATTTAACAAACAAAAAGTTACTGGTCTCAAAATTCTTTAGTCCTTCATGAAATGTATCTTTCCAACATTTACATATCCTGTTACAAATAACTCAGGGTCTAAGCTTTAGCCTTTACTTTCTTGTGAATCCCACTATCAAATGCTTTTGTTCCAATGCTTCCTGCCTCACACTTAAATTTGTTATATTTTTATGTGAAAACATGTGAAACATACAAATCCCATTATATACTAAGATGTATTTAATCTTTTAGCTCTGTACTTATTCAGCAAAGGTAAGTGAAATAATTGCATCATTTGTAAATATACCAAAAAATCACTGTAATTAGTGTCCCTAAATTTATTAGCAATTTACATGGAAATATAATGCAGTATTTAGGAAATAAGATTTGTCTATCTGCCCCCCTTTTATACTGTAGACATATGTTCATTACATAAACACCATGTTCTGGTTGAACAGTTATGTAAATCACTCAGTGGTGTAACCTGAGCATTACTAGTATGCTCTTTAGAGCCAAATCTTACAATTTAGAATATTCAATGTATAAATTTATAATTTGGGAAAAACCAAGTCAACATCTAAACATTTGTGAATCTGATTTGATTATAAAACCTCAACATCAGTCCCACTTGAAGTTCTATGGATATTACTATTTAAAATATTTAGATCAGTGGAATCAAAATATCCTCTTTGTTCTGGTTAAAAAAAAACATAACATGACACCCAAGGATGGGGGTGGGTAGATTGGAATCCAGACATGAAAACAGTGCTGGTGCCAAGATGCACCAAATTGTTTTTGAAACTTACAAAAAATCATTCTCAACTTACTCACTGGATTTCCTTTAAATCTTCCCAGTCTTTCTTATAACCAATACAACATTTGGTTATAAATTATAAAAAGTTACCTTCTAATGTTTAGGCTATATACAAAATATAGCTCTACAGAACCCATCCTGCATATAGATACAGTTTAAGCTAGACAATAAATCATGATACAATATTGATATTTATAATTCCACTGACAAAATAGCTATTTAATAATCTTAACCTGGCATTTGTCTAAAGAGCGAGTTGGGAGTAGAAGATATTCTACAGTATAAACAGTTAATACATATTAAACTTCACCTTTCCTGCTATATAGTAAAACACATTACGATCATTACTGCATATTTCCATGTAAATATTACTTTCTTAAAAATTGTATCCAATCATATTTATTTACTCACACTTTCTCAAACCTTTAAAGAATAAGTACTAACATTTCTCTGGCCCTATTCAGTAATCATTCCTTGTTTTCATTAACAAAGAGTAACTCCTTTTGTCTTCAGCCCTAGGTCTTTTGTAAGGACAGACTGGTCTGTCTATGGGACATTGGTAGTGGCCATTCTGTGCATCTAGTTGCTTTGCCTGAACTTTCTCTTGTATAATTCCAGAATCTTTATCAACCTTAAATCGTTTCATAGATTTTCTACGTAAAAAACATTTCCTTAATAGATGACCTAATTTCCCACAAAAAAACAATAAGCCTTCTTATGTGGTTTCATATCTGCTTCTTTTGTTTGGCATATTTCTCTGATCACATGCTTGTTTGTGGGGTCTGAGCTCTGCAGCACAAGATGTCTCCTATACTTATCAATGTAAGTGGCTGCTTCTGTAAGAGTGTTAAACATTGAAGCACGGACAACAGCTCCTGTATCTAAGTATTGAAACTTCTTTACAAAAACTCTCACCATTTCTTCAGGAACTTGATCTTCTTTAATACCCATAACCAGCCTGTATGCTTGCTCAAATACACCCATAAACACAAATGGGTCATCGTCTATGGAGGTCTTCAGATCATTAAGCAGTGCAGTGTTAAAAACTCTTCTCCATTAATTATATAATTAAGCTGCAAAAGCCTCTCCCTTCTAGAGCCATATATTAGATTCCCATCTATATCAATCCCTGGCTCAGTCACTGGTATTGATAACCTATGGCAAATCTGTATTGGCACCCAAAGTTTAAAAACTTTGTTCTTCTGTTCCTCACTTAAATCATATTTCTCTATATGAGATTCAAATAGATCAGAAGTCATGAGGACATTTAACTTGGGGTTGAAATGTGGAATCTCTTTCACAATTTTAAATAACTGTTTATTAATTTTTAATTGCAGTTTTGCCCTGTCATAGTCTAATTCTGGATTATTGAGATCCGGAACCAACATGGATCTCTGTTCCTTTGTAATAACCGAAACCTGGTTATTCCTTTGCAAAACTGACTCTATTTCTGACAGTCTAAGTTCATGCTTAGAAATTTCCTTATCCAGACAGTCATTGCTAACTCTGTCACATTCTACTTCTCTCTTATTGGAGCAGTAATCTTTTCTGCATCATTTTCCTTCCTCTCGGAGCACATTAAAGTATTAAACGTTTTCACTAATAGCATTACATTCTGGATTTTATGTTTCAATCTGGAAAATGAAATATCTTTTCTCTCTACCAACACATTAGCATTCATACATTGAGTATACAGATCTGACCATATCTCTGCATCAGACATAACACTATGAGGGATATCAAACTTGAATTTGCTCTTATTAGCCAAATTATCAAGAAAATCCATACTCACCGGAAAGCAGAATCTTTCTCACTGCGTCCGCAATTATGTCAATGCCTGTAATACTTACACAAAATACTTCTAGGTTCTTTTACTCATATAGACATCTGGAAGCTTCAGTTCAGCTACACCCTCCTGTCCCCCTTTGAAGCTGACAGAATGTGTAGATGTCTAATGTCCAGGTCTATAATCTGACTAGGCTCGCCATCTGTTAGAAACTATTGTCTTATTAATAATTTGTATAAGTTCTATGGTCGATAAACACAACTCACCAAGGTGATATTTAAATATATTTAATGTGTAGAAAATATGTTACAGAAAATACATACAAATTAACAAATACCTAGCCAGTCAAATGCTCTATTGACAGCCTACCAAAATAATATGTATGTATCATATGTTGTATAAAGTTTTGTGTATGTCTGTATTATGTGAGAGTCAGTGTGTGTCTGTGTGTGTGTCTGTGTCCAGTGTGAGAGCGAACTTCTCTTTGTTCAGGAATTTATTCAAAATCTGTGAGATACACCTCCCCCAGCCTACCCATAAGACATTCCATACGTTTCCTGTAACCTAATCCATTTGACTTAGGGAATAAATAGAGTATGGGAACCAATGTGTGAAGGATGTGTGAATGACAAGTCATGAGTGCACAAATAAAACATATTCAAACTTAATCAATACTGGAATATAACCATTTTTCCAATACCCAATATTTAACAGTGACTGTGCTGGAGATATAAGAGGTATTTATACACAGAGAGAGAGAGTCTCACTGGAATTGAACTCACTTGTGACTTTTCTGCAGCTCAGACTCTGCTCAGGTCTTAAGGAGAATCAGCTGAAATTTGTATTTGTGTCTCTCTCAAAACATTGATTATGAGTTCATTATTTTTAGTTTATTACTGATACAATGTGCCTTGCGTTATAGAGTGGCTGTCTCGTGTGTTTAGGTTCTGGGTCTTGTGGGTGTCTGTGATCATTAGGGTCATATATAAAGAAAGACATACATCTAACCCAAAGCCACCAATCCCCCTATACCATAACAGAGGTTTTGTTCAAGGCAGAATATCAACAGAACCCAGTAGGAAATGTAAAGACACAACGAAAGTAGGACTACATAAAGACTGTTAGGGAAGGTGGAGCCCAAGGTAGGAATGTCCCACCAAATATAGTGAAACTCAGTGGAACTTCTGTTGAACTTAGGAGTTGGCTTTGATACTGGTTGCACTGGAAAAGAATGGTGAGATGCCCCTAGAACATTAATGATGATCTACATAAGGATGATCATGATCAAATGCCGTCCTCAGACATAAGGCTTTCTGGGGATCTTTATATCAGTTTTTAATTTACCACATTTTGGGAGACAGTTGCAATACAACATCATATTGTGTCTTAAAGGGGAAGTAAAGTGTAAAATAGGATAAGGCTGGAAATGCTGTATTTTGTTTACTAAACATAAACATGAACTTACTGCACCACAAGCCTAATAAAACAAATGATTTATGCTTTAAAAGTTGGCCACAGGGGGTCACCATCTGGTAACTTTGTTATTCATCTTTGCAAGACCAAGACTGTGCACATGCTCAGTGTGTTCTGGGCTGCTTAGGGATTGTCATAAATGAACAAAACAGCACAAGTCAAATAATATCTGCCAGAAGCCGATACAGCAAGACTGATTAATAATCAGAATATACAGACTGCACTGGGTCCTGTGTTGTCATTAGGGATGTAGCGAACTGCCGATTTGGTGTTTGCGAACGCCGTTCGCGAACTTCGAACACCTGCTAAAATCGTTCGATTCGAATGATCGAAGGATTTTAATCGTTGATCGAAGGATTTTCATTCGAATCGAACGATCGAAGCCATTAGATCGAATGATTTTCATTCGATCGAATGCTTACAATCGTTCGAACGAATGGAAATCGTTCGATTTTTAGCGGTCGAAGGAATTCGAATGGTCGAATGGTCGAACGATCGAACGCGAACTCAAAATGCGAACGTTCCCAAACGTTCGCGAACATTCGGCGGACGCGAACGGTCGAAGTTCGCGCGAACTAGTTCGCGGGCGAACAGTTCGCTACATCCCTAGTTGTCATGTAATCTAATACTTTTTGTATTGATTAATACAAACTTTCTCCAACTCTGCAGAACCAGTGGCTGCAGCAAAATAATCCTCCAAATATAATCCCAGTTTATCTGTTTAAATCTGGCTCCATGATCTTTGTCCCTGCAGCTGGAGTTGGAAAAAGTAAAGGGGATGTAAAGGTAAAAAATAAAATCCAATATGAATCTCTACACAGTCGCCGACTGCTCTAAAGGGAAACAAACAAAGCTGATTGAGTTCTGCACGGCTGGGAAGTAAGGAGGGGGCTCCCCCTGCTGTTCTTAAGTATGAGAATTTCCCTGCAGAGCAATTAGGGAACTTCTGACAATTCCTATCCACGGTACACATTTTTTAATCATAGTATATTGGAGAAAGGTTTCTTTTTCATTAAAGAAAGTAAAAATTTTATTTTATTTTTTTGCCTTTACATGCCCTTGAAACATTATTTTGCCAAAGAGTGTCAACTCGTAAAATAATGCAGATAAGAACCTACACAAGTGTTCAACCTCAGTCTAGTTACCTTTGGATTCTCACTTATGTGCAATCTAACATCCCAAGGAAAAACAGACAATTTATATCAAGTAGGGCATTGAAACCTATAACCTTTTAACTATCACTGAATAACACCTAAAGGGGTACAAGTTGAACGCCACTGGCAAAGTGTTAGGAATAGGGATCAGCGTAAAAAATTGGCTTGGTTAGATTCGCGGAAAATTTAGGATTTTCAACACAGGCAAAACTTTTTGCGAAACGGAAAAAAATTGCATGCGGCTTGTTTCACTTAGCGCAACAAAACTTCTTTGTCGTTCGTGCAAATAAAATTTTGCTCACGCCAATTGGTGCACATAAAAATTACGCCTACACTGGCTTCAAAACAGCAAACTCTTCAGCAGAGACTGAGTGAACATGGCAGGCATGGGTATGCTTGATGAGCTACAGAAAAGGTTCTTTGTCAGATTCCGGCTCCGGGCAGTATGTGATAATATCCCCCATGAGGACTCCTGGTATCCAGGAGCTCAAGTGCCAGGTGATAATGTGGCTCCAAGGGTGCAACTTTGGCATTGAAATGGAGCTCAGGATTGTTCAGTGCATATGGACAGACCTACAGAAAAGTTAAAGGTAGAACTTTGTTCCAGAATACATTAATCTGTCTTCTTAATTACAATAAATATGCTGATTTCCTAGAATTTATATATTTTTTAAAATTCCTTTATCACCACAAATCCTATTTATTTTGGTATTTTTGCACCAAGGTGTGTTGAATTAATTTACATAAAGAACAGTTGACAAATTATTGCAGAGAACAAGGAAATCAGCTATGAAGCTCTCTTAAAGTTATCCCATCCTCATATTTCCCATCCTTATCGATGTCCCTCTCTAGGGTTGCCAACTTGCCACTTCACCCCTTTAAAACCAAACACATATGGAATTCACATCCTGCCTGGGTAATTAGCAATTCATTTAGATGCATGATGCATGGCTGCAAATAAACCAGCTTCTAAATGAATTGCTAATTACTAATTAGCCAGGCAGGCTGTGGAGTCCATATGTGTTTGGGTTTAAAGGGGTGAAGTGACAACCCTCTCCCTGTCCCATACTTCCCATCCTTATAGATGTCCCTGTTAGGGATGTCGCGGACTGTCGCGCGACGTTCGCCAATTTGGGTTCGCCTTAGCTTGCGCTTATTTTTGACCTCTCACCCCAGACCAGCAGATACATGGCAGCCAATCAGGAAGCTCTCCCTCCTGGACCACCCCCACACCCCCTGGACCACTCCCCTTCCATATATAAACTGAAGCCCTGCAGCGTTTTTTCATTCTGCCTGTGTGTGCTTGGAAGAGCTAGTGTAGGGAGAGAGCTGTTAGTGATTTGAGGGACAGTTGATAGTAACTTTGCTGGCTAGTAATCTACTTGATACTGCTCTGTATTGTAGGGACAGAACTCTGCAGGGATTTGAGGGACATTTTAGGTTAGGTAGCTTTGCTAGCTAGTAATCTACCTTCTACTGCAGTGCTCTGTATGTAGCTGCTGTGGGCAGCTGTCCTGCTGCTGATCTCTCATCTGCTGACTGCTGCCTGTAACCCAATAGTCCTTGTAAGGACTGCTTTTATTTTCTTTTTTGTTTTTTTTACTTTGCTACTGTAAGAGCCCAGTGCTATTAGTCTAGCTGTGTTGGGGAGTGGGACTGGTGTGCTGCTCCTAGTAGTTCACCACCACCAGCACCAACCAGAGTCAAAATTGTTACAAAGTATCTTATTTGCACCTGTTAGCTGTTCAGAGCTCTCTGCCAAAAGCTAATTAAGTTAGAAACTGTTTTTTTTCTGGCTGTTCAGTTCAGAGAAAAGAGGGACTGGTGTGCTGCTCCTCCTAGTAGTTCACCACTACCAGCACCAACCAGAGTCAAAATTGTTACAAAGTATCTTATTTGCACCTGTTAGCTGTTCTGAGCTCTCTGCCAAAAGCTAATTAAGTTAGAAACTGTTTTTTTTCTGGCTGTTCAGTGCAGAGAAAAGAGGGACTTTCCAGTACAAAAGAGGGACAGGGGGTTGAGTGGTCAAAAGAGGGACAGTTGGGAGGTATGCAAGTGCCACCTAGCTGTGTGAGCTTTTTCACATTCTGTCTAAATAACAATAATAATTCCGTGTCCGTAAACATCACCTGAGTGATGTTTTTACAGCAGCAATAATATATTCTGTATCCACTACTGTACACGTTGCCCTTGCAGGCATTGTTTGCCCAGTCTTTAACCAAGTGCCACCTAGCTGTGTGAGCTTTTTCACATTCCGTGTCCAGAAACATCACCTGAGTGACGTAGTGTGATTTCTGCCCTTTACAGCACAAAACGCAGCGCTGTGTCAACAATGTATTTTTCAGATACATTTTTGCCCTTGATCCCCCTCTGGCATGCCACTGTCCAGGTCGTTGCACCCTTTAAACAACTTTAAAATCATTTTTCTGGCCAGAAATGTCTTTTCTAGCTTTTAAAATTCGCCTTCCCATTGAAGTCTATGGGGTTTGCGACGTTCGGGAACCGTTCGCATTTTTGACGCAAGTTCGCGAATATGTTCGCAAACATTTTTTCCGCCGTTCGCTACATCCCTAGTCCCTGTCCCATACTTCCCATCCTTGTAGATGTCCCTGTCCCATACTTCCCATCCTTATAGATATCACTGGCCCATATTTCCCATCCTTATTGATGTCCTTGTCCCATACTTCCCATCCTTGTAGATGTCCCTGTCCCATACTTCCCATCCTTATAGATATCACTGTCCCATACTTCCCATCCTTATAGATGTCCCTGTCCCATTCTTCCCATCCTTGTAGATGTGCCTGTCCCATACTTCCCATCCTTATAGATGTCCCTGTCCAATTCTTCCCATCCTTATAGATGTCCCTGTCCCATACTTCCCATCCTTATAGATGTCCCGGTCCCATTCTTCCCATCCTTGTAGATGTCCCTGTCCCATACTTCCCATCCTTATAGATGTCCCTGTCCCATTCTTCCCATCCTTGTAGATGTCCCTGTCCCATTCTTCCCATCCTTGTAGATGGGAGTTATCCTGTAATTACAACACATACCTCAGCCTGTATAATGTGTACTGTACAAATGCAGTATTATATAAACTAAAATTATGTATTAACTTGTCAGTCGGGAGCTTTCCTGGTATCCCTGGGGGCAAGTCACTTGGCTTGGCAACCTTGCTTAGTAGCAGTTGTAATTGTCTTCAGCCATTGGGATCCGTGACCTAGTAATTTTACTTTAACATTTAACACAAAGTGTAACAGGCATCATTCTGATCTATTGTCCCTAGCTGTCCATCTTTCACTACTGTATACAATAGAGGAGTCTGAGTTCCCAGGCTCACTTCATAGCTGCACTAATGGCTCAGCTCAATCTAGTCAGTGGCTGACTCAGGATATGATTCATAAAGGTTTAATGAAAATGAATGTAAACAAGGCTCCAGGGCCTGATGGCATACACCCCTTCTTCTAAGAGAGCTTAGTTGAGTTTTAGACCAGCCCCTATTTCTGATTTTCTCAGATTCGCTTTCATCTGGTATGGTGCCTATGGATTGGAGAAAAGATGATGTTATTCCAATATTTAAAAAGGGATTACGATCTCAGCCTAGCAATTATAGGCCAGTAAGTTTGACATCTGTGGTGGGCAAATTATTTGAAGGCTTGTTAAGGGATCACATTCAAAATGTTGTCCTAGTGAATGGCATTATGAGCAGCAATCAGCATGGCTTTATGAAGGATAGGTCATATCAGACGAATTTGATTGCTTTTTATGATGAGGTAAGTAAGATGCTGGATAGTGGCAGAGGCAGTGATCTATTTGGATTTTGCCAAAGCATTTGATACTGTGCCCCACAAACGACTGCTTTCTAAACTAAGGTCTGTTGGGCTTAATGAAGTCATTTGCACGTGGATAGGAAACTGGCTACAGGATCGGGTACAGAGGGTGGTTGTTAATGGGACATTCTCTACTTGGAGTAAGGTTCTTAGTGGGGTCCCCCAGGGCTCAGTATTGGGTCCACTTTTATTTAACTTGTTCATTAATGACTTAGGGGAGGGTGTTGTAAGTAATGTATCAGTGTTTGCAGATGACACAAAACTATCAGCCCAATTAATTCCATCCAGTATTTGGCACTTGCAACAGGATCTTGACAAACTGGCAATCTGGGCAGCTAAGTGGCAAATGTAAAGTCAGGCACCTGGGATGTAAAAATATCCACTTATACCCTTAATGGGACTGCACTAGGCAAATCCATAATGGAGACTGAGCTTGGAGTCCTTGTAAATGACAAACTTGTCTGTAGCAAGCAATGCCAGTCAGCAGCATCAAGGGCAAATAAGGTCTTGAGCTGTATTAAATGGGGCAGAGAGTCACGGGAGGAGGGGGTCATTCTTCCACTGTATAGAGCACTTGTAAGGCCCCATCTAGAATATACCGTACAGTTTTGGTCTCCATCACTCAAACAGGACATTATTGTATTAGAGAGGGTACAGAGAAGGGCAACTAAGCTGGTAAAGGGAAAATCTTAGCTATGGGGAAAGACTGGCCAAATTGGGGATGTTCACACTGGAGAAGAGGCGCTTAAGGGGTGATATGATAACTATGTATAAATAATAAGGGGATTATATAATAATCTCTCTAATGTTTTATTTACCAGTAGGTCTTTCCAGCTGACACAAGGTCACCCATTCCGATTAGAAGAAAAGAGGTTCTGCCTAAATATTGGGAAGGAGTTTGTTACAGTGAGAGCTGTGAAGATGTGGAATTGTCTCCCTGAATCAGTGGTACAGGCTGATACATTAGATAGGTATAAGAAGGGGTTGGATGGTGTTTAGCAAGTGAGGGAATACAGGGATATGGGAGATAGCTCATAGTACAAGTTGATCCAGGGACTGGTCCCATTGCATCTGGAAGTCAGTCAGGAATTTTTTCCCCTCTGAGGCAAATGGAAGAGGCTTCAGATGGGTTTTTTTTTACTTCCTCTGGATCAACTGGCAGTTAGGCAGATTAAGAAAAAAAAACCTAAAAGGTTGAACTTGATGGCCGTGTGTCTTTTTTCAACCTTATTTACTATGTTACTATGTTACTGTTATCATCTTGTACAGTCATTATCTTGCCCTAGTGCCGCTCTCTTGTTCTTCGTCTGGCTTTGCTATACTCACATTATGCTTCCTATCTAAAACTGATTCTCAGTAGTGCTCCAGTATACAGTATGTGGGGCCCTTAGATATGACAACTGAACTAAATTCTAAACTTTATTTTGTGAGTATAACCTGTGACTTTTGTCACTTATGTACTTATGTCCCATCTAATAGCAATCACCAGGAGTGTTGGGAATGTCTTCTATCTCATTAGAAGAACAACATTGTCTTTTTCCTCCAGTATTTAATCAGACTCTTTCTGATCTCTGACACCTTCAATCCATATATAAAGGGGTTTAAGGAGGCTGGGACTATTAGGTTCAGTGCAGTGAACAGATTCTTAACATCTATTGAAATAGTTGTTTCCATTCTGTACACAGTTGATGATGACAGAGCACTCATATAGGCCAATATTCCCACCAGCAAGTGTGTCCCACAGGCGTTTAGAGCTTTGTGTTGGGATTTCCCAGTAGCTGTTTTCATAGCTGTGTAGAGTATGTTTGAGTAGGAAATCAAGAGTAGGCTAAAATCAAGCACAATCACAAAAATTTGCACAATTAACCCAGCAATCTGTGGTCTGGTGGTGTCTCCACATCCAAGACTGAGAAGCGCCATGTTTTCACATGCAAAGTTCAGGATGATGTTGGACTTGCAGAATTGGACCTTAGAAGTTAATATGATCAATGGGCAAATAAGGAGGCAATTTCGAATTAATACAATGACCATTAGCCAGGCCAGTAAACTCTTTGTCATGATGTTATGATAACGCAGTGGCCTACAGATTGCTATGTATCTGTCTAAGGACATTATTAGGATCACACCAGATTCGCAAACTGAAAAGAAGTAGATAAAAAACATCTGCAGAAGACAGCCGGTCAGGGAAACTTGGTTGAGACAAAATAACAAGTCTAGGAAGAATTTTGGCAAAATGGCAGTAGTAATGGTCATATTAATTGCAAAGAGTAGTAAGATGAGCAAATACATGGGCGAATTGAGGGTTTTCTCAGTGTAAATCAGGAAGACAATGAGAGAATTCCCACTCAGGATAACTAAATACATGGAAAAGAATGGGATTGCCAGGAGAGGTCTCCATTGAGATATCCCAGGGAAACCCAAAAGAGTAAAGTCAGTGAAGGAGAAAAAAAATGACTGGTTGGAGATTCCTGGTTCCATGTTTGCGTTTATAGGTTTAGTCAAGTCTGTGTCCATACGGGATCTGTAAGGTTAGAAAATAGAATGAGATTTTGTTAAGATTACAATGAATGTTCTGTAGAGATACAACTGATAAATAAGGGCCTGGGTAATGATCACTTTAGAAGTTACTAAAGATAAAAGTTTGTTTATAGATGATTTATAGATGATTAGTCCAAATACTACTTATTACTAGTTACCGGCAAAGTGCGGGGGTTCCAAAAATTTGGGACTGGCCCCCTAGTGAGGGGGGTCCCAAACTGAAGGCCATTTAGGCCTACTTACAATCCTAGATACTCCTGGAAGCCACAAGGTTAGTTAGGGTGAGTTGAGAATTGGACACTAAGAGGGTTTATCTCATATTTTATTTAAAAAAACCTTAACTAAACTCCCATGCCCAATTTATCAATATTAAATTCTATTCAATTGGGTTGTGGAAAAACTCGGTAAAATCAAGCAAAACCCGAATCATTCACATTTTTCTGGCTTTTTCCCGAATTGCTCAAATTTTTTGGCCTTATTTCCCAAATTGCTCACATTTTTCACATTTTTGCCTGAAAACCCAGAAAAACTTGGATTTTCACGCTGAACCCAGTGCAGACCACGAAAACTTCAAATTGAGTTAGGTGCCTCTCCCATTGACTTATACAGGACCTCAACAGGTCTGAGATGGTGAATTTTCAGATTCTGGCTTTTTACAGCATCGGGGAAAAATAAATCTAAAAAAATTCGCATTTTTTAATGAAAATTAGCAGGGTGACTGTTATCCCAATGTTTCTATATATCTGTAACCTTGTTATGAGCTAAGGGGGCCAGTCTGAAGGTCAGTTAGGGGGAGATTTCGGGTGAGAACTTATTTGTACCCTAGGTACCCCTGGAACTATAGCAGGGTGACTGTTACCCCAATGTTTCTATATATCTGTAACCTTGTTATGAGCTAAGGGGGCCCAGTCTGAAGGTCAGTTAGGGGGAGATTTGGGGTAAGTGCTTATTTGTGCCCTGGGTACCCCTGGAACTATAGCAGGGTGACACCCCAATGTTTCTATATATCTGTAACCTTGTTATGAGCTAAGGGGGCCCAGTCTGAAGGTCAGTTAGGGGAAGATTTGGGGTGAGTGATTATTTGTGCCCTGGGTACCCCTGGAACTATAGCAGGGTGATTGTTACCCCAATGTTTCTATATATCTGTAACCTTGTTATGAGCTAAGGGGGCCCAGTCTGAAGGCCAGTTAGGGGGAGATTTGGGGTGAGTGCTTATTTGTGCCCTGGGTACCCCTGGAACTATAGCAGGGTGACTGTTACCCCAATTTAATTATTTGGGAACAGTTGCCCTTTTATCAAAATGAACCAAAAAAATAGATTGAGAATAGACAACAAAAAACAAACAAAAATGGCTAATATACTGTAGTATTTCAAGGCTCTGTAGAACACCTTTATGTGAGTTCACGCTTATTAGGAAGTGTTCTTTCGCCTTCAATCCTAAAGCTGCACACCTTTGATATACAGCATGCCAGGCAAACACTAGATGGGCTCCAGTGGTTCATGTACATCTAAAAAGTATTATTTTTTACATGACCCCTTGAGAGGATACAACTGGATCACTGGATCACTTACCCCAGATACTAACCCACCTAAGCAGCTCTTTAAATTACCTTGACGATCTTGTGCTCCACAGTAACTAGGACAGTTTCTGGCACAAGGGAAGTTTTTGATACTTGCAGCAACAAACCACCAGGGGCACAGATGGGTCTGGCACTGAGGAATTGGGCAATTTC
Source organism: Xenopus laevis (assembly GCF_017654675.1). Classification (NCBI taxonomy): domain Eukaryota; kingdom Metazoa; phylum Chordata; class Amphibia; order Anura; family Pipidae; genus Xenopus; species Xenopus laevis. Next base: position 180,461,032 of record NC_054373.1, read on the forward strand.
ATCAAGAAGGAGGATTCCAAGGCAGAACAGAGTGGCCACATTATTTATATCAAGTAGGACCATGAAACCTATGACCTTTCATCTTTATTTGCAGTAACACCCAGATGGCCACAAGTTGGGCGCTGACATTTATTGTCCCTATCCTGTTTTATGGTTTTATCTCATCCAACTGTCAAGGTCTTGTGTTTCTATTTCCATCATGCTCTACTGTCACTATCATGCCAACTATTACAATCTTGGCCTGCCATCCTATTCCACTGCTGTTACCATCATGCCATTCAGTTGCCATTAACGACTATTTCTATCTTGTCCTAGAGTCAACATCTTGTCCTACTGTTGCCACTTTCCCTTCTGTCTCCATCTTGCTCTACTCTCTCCATTTTCCATGTAGGGAACCTGTTGTAAAAAAATGCTTGGGACCTGTGGTTTTCTTTTTTTGCACCCCCCCCCCCAAAAAATCAGCTCTAACTGGACTTACTACAAGCGGGTCTACCTAAACTGAATCAAGTGACTCTTACACATTAATCACTGAACTGGTCCCACCACTTGTGAATAAATATCAATGCATAACTTTGAAGAACATATTTTATTGATAAATATCAGTACTAATGAATTCAACCCTTTTTGAATCAATATTGGTGCCCTCTTTAAATTGCAAAATTGTTTTGTACCAGGTTCCCTAACAAATAAAATCTGGGTTTTATTTTCCTTCGGTACCAAAGTGTCTGGCACACTGAGATATCCTACATTAGAAACTGGGTCTTATACCCACTTTAACTGCCAGCAAGAGGAGCATTAGGAATATCTTCCATCTCATGATGAGAACAAGTTGTTATTTTTTCTCCAGCCTTCAATCAGTCTCTTTCTGATCTCTGAAACTCTCAGTCCATATATCAAGGGGTTTAAGGCACCTGGAATAATTAGGTATAATGCAGTGAAGAGATTCTTAACATCTATAGAAATTATTGTTTCCATCCTGTACACAATGGAAGATGCCAGTCCACTCACATAGACCAACATTGCCACCAGCAAGTGTGTCCCACAGGTGTTTAGAGCTTTGTGTCGGGACTTCCCAGTAGCAGTTTTCATGGCTGTGTAGATTATGGTTGAGTAGGAGATCAAGAGTAGACCAACATCAAGGACATTGACAAGAATTCGCACAATTAACCCTGCAATCTGTGCTTTGGTGGTGTCTCCACATCCAAGACTGAGAAGCGCCATGTTTTCGCATGCAAAGTTCAGGATGATATTCAACCTGCAAAACTGGACCATAGAGGTTAATATGACCAGTGGGCAAATAAGGAGGCAGTTCCGAACTATTGTAAAGACTGTGAGCCAGGCCAGTAAGCTCTTTGTCATGATGTTATGATAACGTAATGGCCTACAGATTGCTACGTATCTGTCTAAGGACATTAATAGGATCACACCAGATTCACATACTGACATGAAGTAGATAAAAAACATCTGCAGAAGACAGCCAGTCAGGGAAACTTGGTTGAATTGAAATAACAAGTCTAGGAGGAATTTTGGCAATATGGCAGTAGAAATGGAGATGTTAATGGAAAAGAGCAAAGAGATGAGCAAATACATGGGGGAATGGAGAGACTTCTTAACGCAGATGAGGCAGATGATGAGAGAATTCCCAATCAGGATAACTAAGTACACTGAAAAGAATGGGATTGCCAGGAGGGGCCTCCATCGAGATATGCCAGGGAAACCCAAGAGAGTAAAGTCAGTGTAGGAGAGAATGAATGACTGGTTGGAGATTCCTGGTTCCATATTTTGGTTTATAGGTTTATATATTTTGTTTAGTGGGTCAGTGTTCATAAGGGATCTGCAGGGCAAGAAAATAGCATGAGATTTTGTTATGATCACAATAAGTATTTTGTTGAGATACTACTAAAGTAAGGACCTGACATTTCTGGGTGAGCTTTTGATAACAACTGTGGAGGATAATAGTATGTGTGGCCATAATTGAAAGTTTAACAAATTGTCTCTAATTAAAGTTTAGCTCCATATACATTAGTCATGGACGCTATTCCAGATCTTCTCATTAAGTTTGGGCACCATTATTTTCCCCTTCTCGAACGCACTATAAAAATGGCATCCATATACCATAAGGGTTGATTTGTATAGACTAGATACCAGTTTCTTAATAATAGAAGTGTGGAGTATTTGTTCATATGCTATAGACTGGTCTTGATTCACGTTCCTCAATTGTAGATATTGCAGTGGATCTACTACTGTCACTTTGTAGATTTACATTTGCCATCCCTAAAATAAAATATAGAAACTCTGTTAGCTAAACCAGTTAAAGCAAATTGATTCTTCCCCATTTAAATAATGAAAGATTTTTTTCAAATATTTCAATCTGCCCCAATATCTTTATTCCTTTCTCCATCTCAAGGGATCTATTTGATACTGATTAAAAAACACATTTTGGTCAATTGGCAAAATAAATGATTTGTCCCAATAAATCCCAAGACCTGAACAGTTGCCCAGAGTTTGCTATTTGTAATGATATTTCTGGGTTTCACAGAAAAAGTAGAATTTCATCTGCATATAATGGAATAATGTGTCTTCTACGCTCTTATACTGCAGACCAATCATTTCATTAGATTTCCTCATAACTTCTGCTAATGGTTCCACCAATGCAAACAGTGAAGTTATGGGTTTCTCAAGAGTCAACCAAATTTGTACCCAACCTTTGAAGTGCTAGATTACTTAAATAGCTATTAAAGGCTTCCTCTGGAACATTTACAATGGATGTATACAAGTCAATGTACAACATGTCTATAGTGATCTTTCCCGATGGGGTAGTCATCCCCACTTTTAAAGCTGATGGTACATTTGACCAAGCTATGTAAAGTGAAGTTTTAACTTCTTCTGTCCCCAAGTTCAAAGGATTGATGACCTTTAATGATGAGCTCCTTTTTTAATATGATCTGACCAATTTTAAGGTTCCTTCTTGCCTTCCTAAACTTAGCATTCATTCTGGTTTTTTTTTCCTTCGACTTCAGTCCTTCATCTTTTTTAGTCACTATGATTGAGCTGATGAAGATTCCCCTAATGACTGCCTTGGATGATACCAACAAATCAATTTGATTGTCCTTCCTCATTTTACTTCCAATACAAAGACTACTTCTATTTATTATTCTCAAACACATTTTCCACCAATGGGTTGATCAAAAATCTGGATTTTCCAGTGCCTTATTTCAACCAAAGCCATGTTTTTACCCATTGACTTGATCTTGATATGTTTATGTAAATCTAATACTGAATTCATATCTCCAATGAAACATATTGGGACTGGAGCTAAGGAAACTGAGAATGGTGCGGGCATATAGAAGTCTGTTAAAATACCAGATTTTACACAGATACTGTAATTTACATGAACAGTATCTGTGAGGCTACATGGTGGTCTAGTGGGAAGGCAGGGACAGGCGCAAATAACGCAATCGAGCCACTTCCGGGTTTGATGCGTGCGATGTGTCTGATGTCATCGCATTTTGTTCAAATATTTAACGGGCCCACAGGAAATAACTCACTGCCCAACATAGGTCAATGTTCCAAAGTTTCTGGGTGTGTTATTCCTGTCTATACCTATTATTGACCACTGCCTGCCCTTGATCCTTGCTGTTCTTCTGCCTGTACCAACCTCTGCCTGTTCTTCGACCATTCTATCAGATCTTGTTACTGTACCACGTTGCTGATTGGTTTGACCTCAGCCTGTGTTCTTGACTACTCCTCTGACTATTGATTCTGCACTGCACTATTAGATTGGTATTGACCTTGACCTGTCCCTCAACTATGCTTCCTGTTTCCCGTCCTTCTCTACATGTTCGGTTCCATTGTCTGCTTGTGATGTCATGGGGCAGGGCTATGATGTGGCAACCAGTGATTGCCTGATAGTTCTGCCCCGGCAGGAAGTTTTGACCCAGACAGCTCTTCCATAAAACGGGCTGTACAGGTCCAAACCAGACAGGTGGCAAACCTATAAGAAGCCTTTGGAATTTGGATCAAATCACATTCCAACTTGAATCCCCAAGCCCAGGGCACGGCCCAGGAAGCCCATGCATGAACTGAGGATGAGTAGCGACAAAATAACAATATTATCCCCAGCAATGATTCTCCCATGATGCACTTTGATTGGATAATTTAACATCTACCCAAGCTGATACACCCTGCTTTTATTTACAATTATCTGAGCCACATAACAACTTGTTCCACATATAAATGTTTTTTATAGTAGAGCAGAGCATGGGCTACACTGAACCCTCTTTCAGCAGGATAGGCCTTCTCTAAGGGGAAGGAGCACATAAGGGGGTTGCTGAACTACACCTCTATACTGCCAAAGATGTAAAATAAAGAAAAATAGATGTCAGAGGTTCTTTGCAAACAACAAACTCAAAAGGCTTTATTCAATATAGAGCGCAACAGGGATAGAACAAAAACCCGATTCCTTTGTCAATACTGTGGTCCCTTCACTACAGGCAGCAGAGCCTGGGGGAGAGCTACTCCCTTCTATCCTTCTTGGTGGAGCTCAAAGTTGCTCTTACTAACTAATACTTACTCTCCCCATAGAGTGCTATAACTGACTATCCTAAACACTAGCTAAACCTCATTCATGGTGTCCCTGTACCCAGACTTCTCTAAAAGGGTTGTCCCTTTAGGGCCTAACACTTCTGGGGCCTTGTTCTCTTCAGGCTCAATGGAACATCCACCCAGATCAACTGCTGCAGCCAAAGAGGAAGGACCTTCCCCTGCAAAGCTCTATGTTACATTGATGCAGGACATGGTCATCAACCTACGGACCAATGAAGTGGGGATGTAAACAAGTACAACTGGTAACACTGGTACAACCCAGCAACAAGGAAATGAGGCACTGGTAGGGGCATGAAGCTGCAAGGGCCATTAGACCTATGGACCCCTATATAAATATCTGCACATATTGTAAGAATAAAACCACTTACCAAAATGCAAACAAACCCAACTCATACCCAGGTTTGATTTTCCTGATCTTCAGTCCAGATACCAAGGCAGGTCCAATAGGAAAATAAGGCATACAGGGGAGTAGGTAGAATATAAAATATCGGCAAATCCCAATTCTATACATCTCCTGCCCCTCCTTTGTTAAAAGGAAACCCACAATCATTGGACAGTTTGAGGCCTATATATCAAATTCAAATTTGAGGCATTTTAGTTGTTTGAACCCAACCGAAAGCACAAATGTCTTCTTTTTAATTTTGTATTAAAAGATCCGAATATGAAAAGCATGAACTAATAAAAGAGCAGAATGAATTCAAATAAGAAGATGAAAACCTTGAAATACGTGATAAATAGTAACTATTTTGTGTTTCAAAACAATTCTTCACATGCAAGGTTTTTTGTGCTAAAAAGCTTGAATTGTGAAAAAATTTAAAGAAATCAACCCCATTATTTCATAAGCTTTCCCTAACAGTCCGGCATGGGATTTGACTGTTACAAAGTCTATGTGGGTCATAAACTCAGCAGCAGAATAATAGACAGAATTTGCATTAATTGTGTATAATAAGCCCCGAGCACAATGGTGTTTATGTGAGAGTAACAAGCCAAGCACATAAACTGTATGTTATAGATAAAATCCTATATACCAGCAGCCTCGGGTTGGGATTTCACTGCAGATCATTTCAGGCCTGTAGGAAAAACTTTCCATTCACCTTGAGCCTCAGTCTTAGAGGGAGAATCTGATTATATTTAAATTTATATTTAATTTCCCTCAGTTTCTGTTTCTCTGTGTCGCTCTGTAACTCACTTAATGGAGAAATCCAGGTACAAAACCATTTTTAAATGGGCAGGTCCTACACAAATCAACATTTCTGTCCTCGAAATGGAGTCGTTTTATAAAGATTGTGGGTGCGGGTCCCCTGGAAGTTGGGTGCTCTAGCGACTAGGAACTGGGGAGAGAAGAATCTTTTCTGTTGTCGCCATTCTTTGTTCTTCCTCTAAGGGCAGAGGCACATGCTCAGATTCCGAAGTTGCCCAAAGTTGTCTCCGGAGGAAACTTTGAGCGACTTTAGAAAAAGAAGCGATCCGAGTGCTATCCAATTCTAGCTGGCGGGTAGGCAGGGGAATGCAGTTTGGGGGAGATTAGTTGCCCGAAGAAGAGACGACTAGTCGCCAGGCAACTAATTCTCCCCGAATCTGAGCGTGCATCTCTGCCATAAAGATACTTTTATTCTCTTTTAAAATTATGAGATCATCCTGTAATTCCTCAAACTTTGCAGCAGAGTCTCTACTAGAGATGTTGTTGCAGTTTGTGTGTAACTAGATCATTCTGACCCCAAATCTGCTTCTTCCTTTGTTTATTCATTTATTTCCTGGTATTTATATAGTACCACCAACACATCTATTCAGCACTGTACAGAGATTATACATTTATTCCCATCAGTTCCTGCCCCAGTGAATTTACAATCAAAGGCCTCTATCACATTCCCATCAGTTCCTGTCCCAGTTAGCTAACAATCTAAGGCCCCTATACAATTCCGATCAGTCCCTGCCCCAGGGAGCTTACAAACCAAGGTCCCTATTCCATTTGCATCAGTTTCTGTCCCAGTGAGCTTACAATCTACAGCCCATATTCCATTCCCATCAGTCCCTGCCCCAGTGAGGTTACAATCTAAGATCCCTATCCCATTCCCATCAGTCCCTGTCCCAGTGAGCTTACATTCTAAGGTCCCTATCACACTCCCATCAGTACCTGCCCCAGTGATCTTACAATCTAAGCTCCCTATCATATTCCCATCAGTCACTGCCCCAGTGAGCTTACAATCTAAGGTCCCTATAACATTCCCATCAGTCGCTGCCCCAGTGAGTTTACAATCTAAGGTCCCTATCACATTCCCATCATTCCCTGCCCCAGTGAGCTTACAATCTAAGGTCTCTATCGCATTCCCATCAGTCCATGCCCCAGTGAGCTTACAATCCATGGTCCCTATCACACTCCCATCAGTCTCTGACACTGATCAGACACTGATCCAGTAGAAGTGTTATATTTTGCAGTTACCTTTACATTCTTTTTCTATTGTCTATACTGATGTTGAACCAGTTTACACTGTTGAACCAGTGTAGTAGTAATATTCAGCATTTCTCCAGCCATTGTAATTGCAGCAATGATTTTCATGCTTTTTCGCAGGTCTGTTAATCACATGCAAGGCATTGTGGGAAACGGAATAGTAGAACTGCCTGCTGCAACATAGTTTTAAGAGTTGGGACCAGTAGTGCAGAGAACATAAAGGGACAGACAGACATTGCTTTCAATAGCATTTACATTACACATAACTAATATTCCCAGTGAGAATGAGGAATGAATAGATATTATATATTGTTTCATTATATTCAATATTCTGTTTCAGTATTTGGGAGCAGTTCCCCTTTAATGTGCCATAAGACAGAAGGAGGATATAGTGGGTTGTACTGAGCACTTACCTGTCCCAGGTTCCCCTGATCACTGATCTCTCTCCCTGACTGTATTTATTCATCTCAGGGCGGCCCCAGTGGATACACAGACATTTATATCCACTATTAGTAGGGACATGGGAGTCACACAGTGAGTAATTAGACACAGCACAGGGACCTAAGGAGCAGAGACATACACTTGTAGGGGACTGTTTAAGTTACCCTTTATTCAGGCAGCTTCCTAAGGTTTTGGCCAGCTAAGTGGTGCTAAGCTAAATTAGAATTTTGGCAAGCCAAGTGAGAGCCTTAATTATAGATGGGATTCTAGGAAGCTGTGCGTTTCCCTGTGTTAAAGTATCCTCCCTGCTGTTCAGGAACTGGCCAGTAGATGTCACTGTTATAAAGTATAGAAGCTGAAGTGCATGCTCTTTACCTCTTTCTGGACTCCAGGTAAATGTTTAAAGGTTAAGTAAACCTTTGAAATAAGCAAATGTAAAATCAATAAAGGTGTCATTCTAAGCAATTGTGTAATGTACATTCATTATTTATATGAAGTTGTTGAGGAGAAACATATTTAGGAGTTGGCCTAGTTATCTAAGCAGCCTAAAGCTCCACTGAGGAGATTTAGTAAGGATTAGAGTTCTGGGTTCAGTACTGGCCAGGGACCAAGTGTACAGACCTAGTAGTGATGTCACGAAAAATTCAACCTGCACTCCACCCTAATCCGCAACAACTTAACTGGTATATGACTCTAACCTGAAAAATGTTGCCATTGTAGGACCCACACCCAACCCATGTCCTCTAGCTCTGTATGTTACTTCTGTGTGCACCACAGGTTCCAAGACAAGGAATCTTGGATGTACTGACCTTCACCCAACCCTATCCCGCAATGGTTAGTCAAATTTCAACCCAAAACCACCCAACCGGTGGTCAACTAGTGGGTCGCTGCTGGTTTTGGGTCAGCCTACACATCACTAAGACCTAGGGACTTCAGTAACTCACCTAGGTTCCACTTTAGGAGAATCCTGAAAGCTGGAGGTGACACCTCTGAGCTGAGGTACAAGTTGGGCAAGTTGGCCACTCATGGTCAGGCCTCCCTAAAGAGCAGTGATTTCTCTGCCAGCGGCTGCATGGGATGCTGGGAGTTGTAGTGCATCCAGGTTAACCATTTTGAACATATAACAGTAATGAAAGAAATATCATGAAAGGGAAATAGTGACATTTAAATTTCCAATCAGCTCACACTGACCCATTGATTAACTCTATGACTGCTGAACTGGGGTTTATCAAAGACCCTCACTTAACTGACAGTTCTGTTGAGTACATATGGGCACCCGGGAACTTCAGATTCAGTAGACGCTGCCAGGGTCAGATTTTCATTGAGGCTTCAGGATGCTCCCTAAAAACCCCAAAAGATACTGTCTGGGCTGTGCTTGCTGTTGTACAGCATGGGGAGCTCTTCCAAGACATATTTAGCCTGAACCCCAAGAAGAAAGACGTACAGGGGCTGAAGAAGCCCGGATATGTGGCAAGGCCACAATGGCCCGGGCCTAGGTCGGCAGAAATTCAGGGGCAGCATTTCGCATATTCAAGATATGCACATATACGCGCACGCACAAGGGGAGGGGGATGCGGATGGGGAGAGAGCTGCTGAGGGGGAAGCAAAAGCTGAAGGGGAAGCAGAAGGGGAAGTGGACAGGGAGGGGAGAGAGACACTGAGGGGGAAGGGGAGAGAGACGCGGAAGCGGATGGGGGAGGCGGAGGGGAAGGGGAGAGAGACGCTGGGGGGGAAGCAGAACGGGAGGACAGGGAGGAGGACAGGGGAGAGAGACATGGATGTGGAGGGGGAAGCAGAAGGGGATGTGGACGGAGAGGGGGAGATGAGCAGAGACAGCCTCGGGGCACCCTGTTTGTAAATACGGGCCTGGGCAGAACAAAGTTCTCTGTAACTGTTGAGTGAAATTGAGGAGGTGTAAGGTGTAGATATCAGTATATTGAAGGTAATTACACAGTTTGTGTGTGGGGGGGCAACTACTCAGCATCATGTTTATGGGGTTAATATGCCCCAGTCACTGTCCCCCAAGTGTGTGGAATAATATTGTAAGGAAGATGCAGACTAAAACCAGTAGTGCGTGGGTTAGCCAGACATGTAACTATATGTACTTTATGTATTCTGTCCGTCTGTCCTTCTAGTCACTGCATCCAATGGGCTTCAACTGACACTTTCCTACAGGCCTGAAATGATCTGCAGTGAAATCCCAACCCGAGGCTGCTGGTATATAGGATTTAGTCTATTACATACAGTATATGTGCTTGGCTTGTTACTCTCACATAAACACCATTGTGCTCGGGGCTCATTATACAAAATTAATGCAAATTCTGTCTATTTTTCCACTGCTGAGTTTATGGCCCACATGGACTTTGTAACAGTCACATCATGGGCCGGACTGTTTTGTTTTGCAAATGTTCTGCACAAATGTGTCTGTAAGATCCGGAAAATCTGCTCCCCCATTACACTTGGAATTTGGGTGCCCTGGACATTGGCTGGGAGTTGTGCTCACAGAAATACTGTATATACTGTATAACATGGAGATGATCCGCTGGCAGTTATTATGTCACTTTGCAATGACTTATTCCCAATCCACTTTTTCATTAAAATAAAACAAAGAATTAATTCTGTGCAAGTTCAGAATATCAATTTTGCGATGCATTTGTGTAATGGGGCATTAAAGGGGTAGGTATGGGATCCGTTATCCAGAAAAGCTCCAAACTACAGAAAGTCTGTCTCCCATAGACTCCATTTTATCCCAATAATCTAAATTTTTAAAAATGAATATCTTTTCTGTGTAATAATAAAACAGTCGCTTGTACTTGATCCCAACTAAGATATAATTAATCCTTATTGAAAGCAAAACCAGCCTATTGGGTTTATTTAATCTTTACATGATTTTCTAGTAGACTTAAGGTATGAAGATCCAAATTACAGAAAGATCAGTTATCCAGAAAACGCCAGGTCCTGAGCATTCTGGATAACAGGTCCCATACCTGTATAATGTAAAGAGGGATATTCTGAGACAATTTGCAATTGGTTTTCATTTTTTATTATTTGTGGCTTTTGAGTTATTTTGCTTTTTATTCAGCAGCTCTCCAGTTTGCAGTTTCAGCCATCTGGTTGCTAGGGTCCAAATTACCCTAGCAACTGTGCATTGATTTGCATAAGAGACTGGAATATGAATAGGAGAGGCCTGAATAGAAAGATGAGTAGTGGAGGGAATTGTCATGAAAAAGAAAGAGGCAGATCAGATGGTTTTCTGGTTGGGAAAAAGATTATAGAACCCCACATAACTTTTCTTACATCTTTCCTAACTAGAAGAACATTCGTTCTTTCTCCTGACAATTTACTCCACTAGTTAATGGTCACAAACTGACCAGTAGGTGGCGCTGTTGTAACAAAATAAATTCATGTTATCAGTTCAGGTATCCATTAAAATTTTGGAATTGAAACTAAATGAATAATGAATGTCAAAGCAAATGTGTTTAGAATAGCCCCCTGGTCATTTTCCCATTCACTTATTTTAAAGGTTTATTTATCCTTTAATTGTATAACCACTTAGTTGCAAATAGCTCGACAAGCAAGATTTCTTAGGTATATTTAATGGTAACCTCAAAATTAAAAAAAAGTACAGGTATGGGACCTGTTATCCAGAATGCTCGGGACCTGGGGTTTTCTGGATAATGGATCTTTCCGTAATTTGGATCTTCATAACTTAAGTCTACTAGAAAATCATATGAACATTAAATAAACCCAATAGGATTAATTATATCTTAGTTGGGATCAAATACAAGCTACTGTTTTATTATTACACAGAAAAGGGAAAAGAAATTATGATTTTTTCGGGGGAAAACGAAGAATCAAATTCGAGCGAATGCGCTATTCCTTCTATTCGAACTCTGCCGAATATGGACCTATTCGATCGAAAACGGACCTATTCGACCAAAAAAACCTTCATTTCAGTTGGTCTTTTTGAATTCGAATTTCGAAGTTTTTTCAATTTGAAATTCGACCCTTGATAAATATGCCCCTTAGTATGTTATAGAATGGCTGATTCTAAGCAACTTTTTAAACATGATTTGCTTTCTCTTTTCCTTGGACTTGATAGTGACTAAGCTGCACGGATCCATATCTGTGGCAAACAGTCCTACTGGCTTTATTTAGAGGGGTTTTTTTTACTAAAATTCGATTTTTTGTGATTAATTAAAAAAAAATCTGACCAAACTAGAATCCACAATTTACCCTTATTTATCATTTAAAAAAAAAACCTGAAAAAATCGGATTTACAAAAAAAAAACGTGGCTTTTTTGGATTGTTACACAAAACCACAACTTATACAGAAGGTCGCGTGAAAAATCTGAATTTTTCGGACTTGGCACCTGAAAAGTCCAAATTTTTCACGAAATCGTCGGAAAACGCCAAAATTGTCAGATATCGTACAAAACCCAGTGCAGATAATATCTTCAAATTGCAAATAGGACATCTACCATTGACTTCTACAGGACCTCAACAGGGTGAAGAATCTTGACTTTTTGCTACCTTGGGGTATAATAAATCTCGCATTTTTCAAGTTTTTTCCATTTGGACTTTTATAAATAACCCCCTTAAAGGACCAGTAACATCAAAAAAAACCACCAAGACAAATTAAACGTTAAAATCGCAAAGCCTTTATTAAGAAATAATTTACCGAAACTCCGCTTCCGCTCCTATTCAGAAAAGGCGTCACGGTGACGATCCATCATGTGGCGCTCGATTTCTCCTCCCTGGCTATCTCCTATAAGGAAGGCAGGGAGGAGAAATTGAGCACCGGACGATGGATTGCGATCGCATTTTCTGGAGAGGAGCGCAAGCGGAGGTTCAGTAAGTTATTTATTAAAGACTTTGTGATTTTTAAAGTTTAATTTGTCGTGGTGTTTTTTTTCGATGTATACCAACGAATAATTTTAAAAAAATGTTGATGTTACTGGTCCTTTAATGTTTCATTGATTTTTAGAAGACTTATGGTATGGTGATCCAGAGTACAGAAAGGTCCCTTATAGGGAAAACCCTAGGGGTTAAAGGGATACTGCCATGGTAAAAAAAAAATTCAAAATGAATCAGTTAATAGTGCTGCTCCAGCAGAATTCTGCACTGAAATCCTTTTCTCAAAAGAGCAAATAGATTTTTTTATATTCAATTTGGAAATCTGACATGGGGCTAGACATATTGTCAATTTCCCAGCTGCCCCAAGTCATGTGACTTGTGCTCTGATAAACTTCAATCACTCTTTACTGCTGTACTGCAAGTTAGAGTGATATCACCCCCTCCCCTTTTCCCCCCCAGCAGCCAAACAAAAGAACAATGGGAAGGTAACCAGATAGCAGCTCCCTAACACAAGATAACAGCTGCCTGGTAGATCTAAGAACAACACTCAGCCTGCCAGAAAGCATTTCTTTTCTAAAGTGCAGGCACAAGTTACATGACTGGGGGCAGCTGAGAAATTGGCAAAATGTCTAGCCCCATGTCAGATTTCAAAACTGAATATAAAAAAATCTGTTTGCTCTTTTGAGAAATGGATTTCAGTGCAGAATTCTGCTGGAGTAGCACTATTAACTGGTGTGTTTTGAAAAAAACATGTTTTCTCATGACAGGATCCCTTTAAGTATCCCAGATAATAAATCTGATATGTGTACCTCCACATAGAGCAGCAAGATGTACAGGAGAGGTTATTTGATGTTTATCAAACCCCAGAAACACGATGAACACAACATTATATATATATATAGACTGATCATACAGTGCATGAGAAGAGTGAAAACTGGGGATCCCAAGAGGGGCTGTCAATCCCAGACACACCTGATTATGGCTTGTTAAATGCATATTATAACAAACTAGATCAGAATAATGGCCATCATGAAGAATAGGTTATGGTAGTAGCACAATATAACAACTAAATAGACCAACACATCCACAACACGACAGGATACATGGCTTATATCAGATACAAATTTGTAAATGTATTTTTTTATAAAATATTGATACATATCATACAGAACATGAAATATTTAGCAAAGAACCTAACCCTTACATAAGTCAAAACTCCACCACCAAAACCTACCTTTATCTTCCAAGTCTGTTTCAGTTTACCCAACCAGCCCCAAGCAATAATGTCCTGGGATCCCTGTTAGAACCACTAGCTGCATAAATAACACAACACCAAACATAGATATACAATGAAATGTTATATTTACATAGATTTCACCTTAATAAAATGTAAAATTCAGTTTGATATAGTGTTTTTGCAAATGGCGAAATCCCCTTCAGCAGAGGGCTCTTCCAGGTTAGAGATGAATCCTGATGGATTTAGTTGCACATAAAATAGTCATGTTTGGAGTAACTTAATGAGCTAATTCATCAATTTATTTTCCATGACTTTACTAAGCACATTCTAATCTCTTTCATTCTGTAGCCATAGATGAATGGGTGAATAGTGGCTGGAAACAGATAGTATATTGCACTGAAAAGATTCTGAACATTGATGGAAATGGGCATCCTGTATAAAATTGAGGACAACAAGCCACAACTGTAGTTCAACACAACCACTATCAAGTGAGTACTGCAAGTGTGCAGAGTTTTGTGTAGGGCTTTGCCTCTAGCGATCTTCATTGTTGAGTGGAAGATGTACAGGTATGAAACCAGGAGAAGGCTGATGTCCATGGCTGTAACCAGGATCCTCACCATCAGTCCCACCAGCTGGATTTGAGAGATGTCTCCACAGGCAAGATTCAAGAGCACCATGTTCTCACAAGCAAAATTCCAGATGATGTTGGATCTGCAGAAGTAGACTTGGGAAGCCACAATGATAATTGGAGAGGAGAAAATGCTGCTCTCAACTAAACCAATGAGGAAAAGTTGGCCTACCAAATGGGTGTTCATTAGATTGTGATACCTCAGGGGCCTGCAGATGGCCAGATACCTGTCTAAAGCCATGATCAACAATACAGTTGACTCAAGTATCACAGCTGTGTATATAAAGAACATCTGAAACAGGCAGGAGCCAAGGGAGATATGGTCTAGCCCAAACAATCCCATCAACATGTTGGGTACAATTGCAGTTGTGCAGGAGATGTTGACGGCAAATAGAAGACAGATAAGTGAGTACATGGGGAAGTGAAGACTCTTTTCTACCCAGATCCGATAGATGATCAGGAAGTTTCCCATCAGGATCTCCAGGTAAATAAAGAAAAATGGGAAGAACAACCAATGTCTGGACTGGGAGATCCCAGGGAATCCAAAGAGGATAAACTCTGTGTGGGAAAAGGAGACGTTTGTGTCAGCTTTTGCCATTGATGAAGCTGGGGTTTAGTTTAAACTCTACAATGGGTGGGGGGGGAGAAATGTTTCTGTAATTGAAAAATGCTATAACTGAATTCAATATGACATTAATGATGGCATTGAAAATTATAAATGAAGATTAAAGTCACAGTTTCCATTTATAATATTTGTTTGTAAACAGTCCTGCTACATAAGGGATTCCTAATGCAATATTTTGTTCTGCCCCTACTGGGAACTGTTCTGGCTCAAGGGAACCTGATTATCATTCAGTGCCAGCTCGAAATCATAAAGTGCCAACTGCTTAGTTGTTAGGCAGATGTTTAACTGAATAATCTGGTGGTTTTTAGTGTTCAACCTGCAAAAAAATGTAGCCACATGTTTATCAATGATGAGCTTTCTCTTGTCAATCATTCTGCTCATTAATCCTGTTCAAAGCTCGAATTTCTGTTGTATTGATATCAGATAGGATCTGTGCCATAAAGCAAGGCAGCACTGCTGCTCTGTGAGGGAAAGGTAAGAAGCTGGACCATCTGATCCAATCTCCCTGTACAAGTACAAAGCTGCTGCTGCTTCTTCTTCTTCTCCCTACACATTGGGAGATACTAAACACAGCACCTGCTCAGTCTGAAAATCCAAAAACAAGATTGTCTCTCATTCATTATAAAGGTCTGAACTTCTGTTCCCCTGAAGTCTGTGCAGATGTGAATACAAGTGGACACTCAGGTCCCTGGAAGTGTTAGGGAGGTGGGTAGAACTGGGAGATGTTTAGAGGGAAGAACATAAAAGCAAGTGACTGTGCTGGAGGTATAAGGGGTATTTATACACATAGAGGGAGTCTCACTGGAATTGAACTCACTTTTGACTTTCCTACAGACTCTGCTCAGGTCCTCCAAGGAAAATCATCAGATATTTGTATTTGTGTCTCTTTGGTTATGAGTTTATAGTTCCTTGGTTTATTGGTGAAACAAAGTGCTTTGGGCAACAGAGTGTCAGTCTCATGTATCTGGGCTCTTGATCTTTCCTGGGTGCTGGTGGGTGCCTGTGAACGTTAGGTTATAGAAAAGTGGTAGATGCTATCTCAGAAAGGCATACCTGTCTCCCTATAACAGATAATGTATTTAAAGAAAAAAATCCCAGTGTAAAGTCAACAAGTTTATAGTCTCACCAGTAGTACGTGAGTTCATGCCCCAGACCTACAGCTCAAGGTGGAGGTGTCCAACCAAAGAAAAAAATGTCAGGCACTCACAGATCCCACAAACAGGCTTGTAAAAAGACTGTAAAGAGTAAATGAATACATAGGCTATGTATTAATTTAGAGCAGAAATACAGGAGAAAAAAGTGTGTCCCATATACTTGCACCATCCCATTATTAAGTCTGAAATCCCAACAATATAAGTTAAAACTTAACTTTTATTAAATCAACTAATTCAACACAAGAAAGAGAAAAAAGAAGAATTAAAAACAAGGTTAGGTAGGGTAGCTATATCGACACAAGGTCATTAGCTAGTATACGATACATAATGTCGAGAATGTAGCGTGGGTTTATGCTACAATAGCAACTATTGCCCACCATCAGTCTCGACTGCTGTCATGCTGGCATACCTCTGTGCATGTAAGGGGTAAATGGCATTTGGAGTTAAATAGGCGGGGGTATATGCACCTGGTCCCTTTTCTCACGGAAGGGATAATAAAGCTTGAGAGGCGGAGGCAACCTTCCGATATCGAGAGCCCTCGTATCCTCCCACACCACCCTTCCTTTGTGATCAGTTCCCCAGTATAGGACGCAAGTAGCCGATCGGCAAAGTGCCTTAAAAGTTTTGGTCGGCAATTTTACGGTGCCCTTTTCCAACCCTTCCGCCCTTCCTCCCTTCCTCCCTTCCTCCCTTCCACAGAGCCGCCCCAGCAATTGATCGTCCCTGCCTAACGGTTTTAAAATTAGATGCGCCTAATTTTAAAATTAGATTAGATTAATGATATTATTATGAGCTAAGGGGGCCCAGCCCAGTCTGAAGGCCAGTTAGGGGGAGATTGGGGGTGAGTGTTTATTTGTGCCCTGGGTACCCCTGGAACTATAGCAGGGTGACACCCCAATGTTTCTATATATCTGTAACCTTGTTATGAGCTAAGGGGGCCCAGTCTGAAGGTCAGTTAGGGGGAGATTGGGGGTGAGTGTTTATTTGTGCCCTGGGTACCCCTGGAACTATAGCAGGGCAACTGTTACCCCAATGTTTTTATATATCTGTAACCTTATTATGAGCTAAGGGGGCCCAGTCTGAAGGTCATTTAGGGGGAGATTCGGGGTGAGTGTTTATTTGTACTCTGGGTACCCCTGGAACTATAGCAGGGTAACTGTTACCCCAATGTTTCTATATATCTGTAACCTTATTATGAGCTAAGGGGGCCCAGTCTGAAGGTCATTTAGGGGGAGATTCGGGGTGAGTGTTTATTTGTACTCTGGGTACCCCTGGAACTATAGCAGGGTAACTGTTACCCCAATGTTTCTATATATCTGTAACCTTGTTATGAGCTAAGGGGGCCCAGTCTGAAGGTCAGTTAGGGGGAGATTTGGGGTGAGTGCTTATTTGTACCCTGGGTACCCCTGGAACTATAGCAGGTGACTGTTACCCCAATGTTTCTATATTAGGTTTGAATGTATTAGGTTTGAATGAAACATTTCCATGATAAAGAAATTAGTATTCAAGAGGAAGTGAGGAAACTGAGGAAGGTCCATCTCATCTCAATCAGAGAAGCTATGACTGTCCTAACAAGTCAATTAATTCTTGTATACTTGTAGAAATGGATCAGTGTCTCTGTTTCAGTAATGCTGTCACTGGTGTATGAATTCCAATCTTTACAAGAGTCTTCCAAAAAAGAACCCCGTTTAAACTCTCTTGTAGTGATGGGCGAATTTATTCGCCAGTCGCAAATTCGCGCCGAATTTGCGTGAGTCGCCGCCAGCGAATAAATTCGCGAAACGCCCGCGAAAATTCGCGGGAAAAATTCGCCGGCGTCAAAATTTTTTTTTAGAAAAAACGGACGCCGGCGTCAAAAACGGGTGCCGTTTCGCGAATTTTTCGGTAAAAGCCCAACGCGTTTCGTATTTCACATACTTCACCCCTGATGAAGTATGTGAAATACGAAACGCGTTGGGCTTTTACCTTTTGAATAAATATCTATTTTTAATATAATTGCTAGCTCAAGTCGATTTCTATCCCCCAAAGACCTCGAGAACTTTTTTGACTTCTTACCTGAGTAGCCTTGAAGAACCGCCGTCAAACCAACACGCCGAAAGACTCCACGCTGCAAACAAAGACGTGAAGAGCATCCAGAAGGGCACGATCGCCACGCGATATATTGGCCGTATTGCACTATATATTCTTTCTATCCTACTTAGATATTGGGGACAGATCGTCGACTTAGCGCACCAAATCCTTTTGCCTTCCTATTGTATTATTAATTTGCGGACCAGGTGGACCCGCATAAATCTTTTTGGTGCAGAAAGCAAGAATCTACACCTATTTGGGACTGAGCGCAGCACTTACAATCTTTTGATCTACCAGAGAAGGCTTTCATAGCAATTTCTGAACACAGCAACATCCATGTTTTCTTCTTTTCTTCTTTACTGTATCAAAAAATCAGTACAGAATGATGTTTGGGGTAGCACAGTACCCCTTTCTCAAAGTCAAACACAAAATGAATGACACATAAA
This sequence comes from Xenopus laevis, assembly GCF_017654675.1. Lineage (NCBI taxonomy): Eukaryota > Metazoa > Chordata > Amphibia > Anura > Pipidae > Xenopus > Xenopus laevis. Next base: position 180,479,544 of record NC_054373.1, read on the forward strand.
CAATTCTCCACCCCTTTAAAAAAGTCAAAGCCCCAATCCATACACTGAATAGCAAAATCTTTAACCCATTTGAAACCACTAACAATGATCCTCCAGAAAAAAAGCCAAACAATATTGAAACATTTAGTCCCCATGGTTGCTTTATTCATAGCAGCAATTTCTCTCAAACTGGGCCACTCTGTCCTCTGACAAGAACCCAGTGCTTCACAAGAATAACAAGAGACTAGCTTAGCAGTATGGAATTTAAAGGGATACTGGGATACTGTCATGGGGAAATGTTTTTTTTTCAAAATGAATCAGTTAATAGTGCTGCTCCAGCAGAATTCTGCACTGAAATCCATTTCTCAAAAGAGCAAACAGATTTTTTTATATTCAATTTTGAAATCTGACAAGGGGCTAGACATATTGTCAATTTCCCAGCTGTCCCAAGTCATGTGACTTGTGCTCTGATAAACTTCAATCACTCTTTACTGCTGTACTGCAAGTTGGAGTGATATCACACACCCCCAGCAGCCTAACAAAAGAACATTGGGAAGGTAACCAGATAGCAGCTCCCTAACACAAGATAACAGCTGCCTGGTAGATCTAAGAACAACACTCAATAGTAAAAACCCATGTCCCACTGAGACACATTCAGTTACATTGAGAAGGAAAAACAGCAGCCTGCCAGAAAGCATTTCTCTTCTAGTGCAGGCACAAGTCACATGACCAGGGGCAGCTGGGAAATTGACAAAATGTCTAGCCCCATGTCAGATTTCAAAATTGAATATAAAAAAATCTGTTTGCTCTTTTGAGAAATGGATTTCAGCGCAGAATTCTGCTGGAGCAGCACTATTAACTGATGTGTTTTGAAAAAAACATGTTTTCTGATGACAGGATCCCTTTAAGTAGGCCTTTCCTGACTTACCAAGGACTTTCTTCTGAATCAGCTGATGTTCTTCTGCTTTGTTCAGATGCAGTACTTTTCAGACCTACTTCCAAATTTGGAAGACTTTTTACAAATGCTTCCAAAATGGTTTGGAATCGAGGCATGCTTCAGTCTCCCATACCTTAGATTTTTTTAGGTTCAGGTTTTTAAGAAAGGGTTCAGCAGTAGTATGACTGAGACACCTTTGAGTATTAACAAGAAGGTCTATTCCCAGCATAGAGAAGTCTTTTTCCAACCTGAGATGCTCAAGGCTATTTTTTTTGTTGTCCCTTACATTGCAAAGCAAACTCCAAGCATCCAAGAGGCTTACATTCAAATTTTTCCAGATAGAGTGATCTTCAGATTTCCCCTTCATTTTAAGTGGTAAATTCGAGTAAACTGTAGCTCAGCAGTATTGGTTGTTTCTTAGTTGAATCTCCTGCAAGGGTGCCCTGTGTCCACACCCCAAAATGACACAATCAACGAATTATAGTAGAATGCAGGACAAATCCAAAGCAGTAAACTTCGACTGCAAAGTGCTTTTATTGGGGAAAAATTGCTCCACTACATGTTTTAGCCTAGCCTAGCCCGAAACATGTAGTGGAGCAATTTTTCCCCAATAAAAGCACTTTGCAGTCTAAATTTAATGCAAATGATTTGTCCTGCATTCAACTATAATTCGTTGATTGTTTCCCTCAAAGATTCTCATTGTAGTGGTTTTTGAGGCTTTTGAAACCCCAACTAAACTCACATTCTCTGAAACCATGAATTATAAATGACATTAATGACATTCAATTACTAAAAGTTCCGAATACAAAAAATACCAACAAAAAAAAGTGCTAAACGTTCCGAAAAGAAATATGAATACCTCTCAAAGCCCAAACTGATTAAAAAAGGTTCAATAAGATCATCGCAGCTCCCATTGATTTCTATAGGACCTCGACAACTTTAACCTGGTAAATTTTTATACTAAAGGTTTTTGTGGGGTTTTTTTTAGAAATATAGGAAAACAAAGAATTTTTCTAAAAAATTGAAATTTGATTAGTTAGTAAATAGACCCCTGAGTTTCATAGGTCTTAAGATCTAGTTCTTCACATCTTTTTTCTTGGTGCTTTATCCCAAGATGAGAAAATCTGGCATCTTGGCTGTGAGGAGATGCCACCTGCTTTAACAGATCATTCTTCTGGATCAAATCAATTTATTAATTTATATTGTGGGCAACAGGTTTATTTAACATGGCTTAAACAATGCATTTCTCAAGCATATCCCTCCAGTCTCGGGAAGGAATTGAGGCTCATTTAGTTGGGTCACTGTTTGCATCAGGTGGCTTTATTAACTGCATTTTTGTCAGCAGGGGAAGCTGTTTTTTGTCAAAGCAGTTTTCATGTAAGTTTTCATTACAAATCCCTCCTCTGTTGTTGTATTATTCTTTTGGGTTGGCTGCTGGAAGACAGTAGAATGTAGGAATTTATTACCTGCAAATTCCATTTCCTTATCATCCTCACAATCTTCCTTTCCTTTCCTATTGGCTTCTTGCCAAACTGAGCCCAAACTCCCCTTCACTAGCTGGCTACGAGTAGTAACTTTTATATATTTTTATACATTTATGGAAATTGATAGGGAGTAGAAAAGATTCACCGCCGATGGTTTGCTCAGTGGAGCTTCTGTCGAACCTCTGGGTACAACATCTCCATCTTACCAACTATTGCTATCTTTCCCTGTTGATGGCATATTGGGTTATAGTCTGTATTTTGCTCTACAGTTGCCATCTTGGTCTATAGTCTTTATCTCACCCTACTGTTGCAACATCACTCTATTACTGCCATGTTATTATACTGTTGCCATATTGACTTATTGTTTCCAACTTGCCTTACTGCTATCATGTTTCAATCCTGTCATACTATTACCAACTTGACATACTATTTCCATTTTGCCCTGCTATTGGATATTTATACTGTCTCTATTTTTCTCTACTGTCTCCATCTTGCGCTACTTTCTCCACCTTACCCTACTGTCTACATCTTTCCCTACTGTCTCCATCTTACCCCACTGTCTCTATCTTGCTCTACTGTCTCCATCTTACGCTACTGTCTCTGGCTTTCCCTATTGTCTCTATCTTGCTATACTGTCTCCATCTTACCCTACTGTCTCCATCTTGCTTTACTGTCTCCATCTTACCCTACTGTCTCCATCTATCCCTATTGTCTATATCTTGATCTACTGTCTTTGTCTTACCCTACAGTCTCCATCTTTTGTCTCTACCTTGCTGTACTGTCTCCATCTTACCCTACTGTCTCCATCTTTCCCTATTGTCTATATCTTGTTCTACTTTCTCCACCGTACCCTACTGTCTACATCTTTCCCTACTGTCTCCATCTTGCTCTTCTGACTCCATCTTACCCTACTGTCTCCATCTTTCCCTATTGTCTCTAGCTTGCTCTACTGTCTCCATTTTACCCATTATCTCAGCTTGCCCCATTTTCTTCTTTTTGCCCTACTGTTTTCACTACTGTTTCCATCTTGCCCTATTGTTTCCATCTTGCCCTACTGTTTCCATCTTGCCCTACTGTCGCCATATTTCTCTTCGGTCTCCTTCTTGTCCTTCTGTCTCCATCTTGCCCTACTGTCTCCATCTTGCCCTACTGTCTCCATATTTCTCTTCTGTCTCCATCTTGCTCTACTGTTTACATTTTGCCATACTGTCTCCATCTTGCTCTACTGTCTTTCTCCATCTTATCCTACTGTCTCCATCTTGGCCTTCTGTTACCATCTTTCCCTACAGTCTCTATCTTGCCCTGCTCTCTCCATCTTTCACTATTGTCTCCATATTGCCCTACTGTCTCCATCTTACCCTATTGTCTCCATCTTACCCTATGGGCTCCATCTTACCCTATTGTCTCCATGTTACCCTATTGTCTCCATCTTTCCCTCTTCTCCATCTTGTCCTACTGTCTCCATCTCACCCTTAACCTTACTGTTGCTACTGTTCTGTTCTTTGCCATCTGACTCTGTTATACAGTACCTACTCTTTTCCACTGTTCCTACCTACAATTCGGTGTTACCCCTATATATGTGGTACCCAGGGTTTCACCTCTATTTGTGCACCCCCAGAGTCAGCTTTAATGAGATCTTTACAGACAAAACATTTCCACCATATCTGAATAAATAAACAAGCCACTTTGGAGACAATAGTTTATTCATACTGGTTTGAGCCATTTCAGTATGAAAGTTAGTTTCCTTTATAAATGGCCTAAGCATGTTCCGTGCTTGGAACCCACACAAATAAGATTTGGCTTGCACACAAATAACATCTATTTTACCTCAGTATTTCTGCCCCTGAAACATTTGAATAGTTAAAGATGCATTTAACATATTTGTGTATTTCAGATTTGAAAGTTAATAAATTGTCTTACAGCCCAGACGTTGCACAGATTTTAGTATATTTTTTTCCTCCATATAATGAGGTGTTATTCTTGTTATTCTTAAATTGCTTCACAAATACATTCTCAAGGGTGCTACTGAGGCCTCCTCAATCAGAATTCCCACCTGCGTTGTCATGTTCAATATCAGATATATTGCACTGGAAAAGTGGTATGTACTGTATATTTATCTCATGTTAGAAGTTCTTTTTGCTCCAGTATTTCATAAGGCTCTTTCTGATCTCTGACACTCTTAATCCATATATAAAGGGGTTTAATGTAGCTGGAATCATTAAGTATATTGCACTAAATAGATTCTTAACATCTGTTGAGATTGTTGTCTCCATCCTGTACACAATGGAAGATGCCAGTCCACTCACATAGACCACCATTGCCACCAGCAAGTGTGTCCCACAGGTGTTTAGAGCTTTGTGTCGGGATTTCCCAGTGGCAGTTTTCATGGCTGTGTAGATTATGCTTGAGTAGGAAATCAAGAGTAGACTGACATCCAGCACGGTAACAATGATGCGCACAATCAACCCAGCCATCTGTGCTTTGGTGGTGTCTCCACATCCAAGACTGAGAAGTGCCATGTTTTCACATGCAAAGTTTAGGATGATGTTCGACCTGCAGAACTGGACCATGGAGGTAAATATGACCAATGGGCAAACTAAGAGGCAGCTCCGAATTATTATAATGGCTATGTGCCAGGCCAGTAAACTCTTTGTCATGATGTTATGATAACGCAGTGGCCTACAGATTGCTACATATCTGTCTAAGGACATTAATAGCATAACATTAGACTCACAGACTGCCATAAAGTAAATAAAAAACATCTGCAGAAGACAGCCAGTCAGGGAAACTTGGTTGAGATGAAATAACAAGTCTAGGAGAAATTTTGGCAATATCGCAGTAGAACTGGAGATGTTAATGGCAAAGAGCAGTGAGATGAGAAGATACATGGGGGAATGAAGTGTTTTGTCAGTGTAAATCAGGCAGATGATGAGAGAATTCCCACTCAAGATAACTAAGTACATGGGAAAGAATGGGATTGCCAGGAGGGGTCTCCATTGAGATATTCCAGGGAAACCTAAGAGAGAAAAGTTAGTGTAGGAGAAAAATATTGACTTGTTAGAGATCCCTGGTTCCATGTTTGGGTTTATGGGTTTAGTCAGGTCAATGTCCATAGGGGATCTGTAAAGCAAGGAAATAGCGTGAGATTTTTATAAGAACAGAGTAATACAACACAATTGTTCCCAAGATAACCCAAGATGAGCAGCACTTGCTGGTCAAGTCCACTATTTTAAGATCCTGTGAAAGATTCAGGTGAATACTGAACCGAATCCAAACCATGATTTGCATACGTAAATCAGGTAAATGAGGGGCAAAGAGAACTGCACTTGCTTTACTTGTTTGTATGACGAAAAAACATGTGATTTTTTGGAGTTGGATTCTGTTCGGCCAGGCACTTGGATTGGGCTGAATTGAAACAAACAAGTTATGGGGATCGAGGTATACTTATATGTTTAGAATAAAATAAAACGCCAAATAGTTGCCCAATGGATTATGGTCCTGCTTAAGGGGCTTTGTTTCCTCATAATCCTTATGCTCTAGATCTCGTTTTGTCTGATAAACGCAAAGACACTGTGATGCTTGGATCACAAATGACTGCAGATACAGTTTAGTAAAAATAAGCTTAGAGATAATTGCAGGACACTTCTCACCAGTAGCTCAACAGGGTTTCAAAAAGACTCACCTGTGCCTGTTGTGCTTCAGATAAGGGGCTGATGGCTGCAATGTGAAATCCCTTAAATCAAACACCTCCAGAAATAAGATGAAAGTGTTGACTCCATTCATATCCAAATGTTTCCTCAACATGTTGAGATGTTCCTGGAACATCTCTCAATCATGTTAAACACTGTACAGTATATCATATGTAATCCTTCACAAGTTGGGTGACCAACCCAGCAGTTAACCCAGCTCTATGTGGCCAACCCCCTTAAACGTCCTTTGTCATTGTCATCCTCATAACATCCGGTGCTCAGAAGGCTCAGAGAGTGACTCACAGAACCTCACTTTCAGTTTTCAAGATCTGACAATTTAAGGTTAATCTCCATTAATATCAATATGATTCCTTAATAATGATGCAGATCAAAATGAATTTATATCCTTGAATAGGTCAAGAATGACGTTGGCTCAGAGATGTTGACTTAGATTATTAGATACCCATATATTCTCAAATCTCAGTTTTATGAACAGAAAAATGGTTACAATGTTTTTAGTTTCAAAGTAAACCAAATACTTTCAAATAGGCCCTTATTCAATTAAAACCACGTGCATTACTTTTAAGCAACAGGTGTTATTCCGATGCTGCGGTCCATTTAAATAATGACCTACACTGACATTTAGGGCTCTTATTGATGAGCTGTTGAAGCTGCGCTCCCCTGCGTTCCGTTTCTCAGCGTTCAGCCGCAGGGGGGCACAGGAATAGACGCATAACGTTTTTTCCAATGGGGCTGTACTCACACAGGCACGTGTTGGCGCCGAATGCAGGTTGAGATGCAACATGCTGCATTTTTCCTGCGTTCGGCGCCTACACGTGCCTGTGTGAGTACAGCCCCATTGGAAAAAACGTAATGCGACTATTCCTGCGCTCCCCTGCAGCTGAACGCAGAAAAACAGAACGCAGGGGAGCGCAGCTACAATCGCTCGTCAGTAAGAGCCCTTAGGTTGCAGGGAATGTTGTAAAGGCAGAATGGGGCTCTTTTCCTAACCCTATTAAAACAGGGAGGGAGGGGAAGTGTTCTGTTTGCTACAAGACACTCCCCCATTAACCAAGCTAAGGACTAATTTAGGGGGGTAGTGGGGCTCATTTACTAAAGGAAGGACAAACCTACTGAGCTTTTTGGTTTGTACTTTTTGTTACTATTCCCAAAATAAAAGGTCACCAACTATAAAGGTAAGTGGTTGTCTAATGCCTGGTGAGGCTTCAGCAGAACTTTTAGTGGGTTTCCTAGTTGGGTTCAACATCTCAGAACTATGGAAAAAACAATGAATACATTAATTCAGACATGGGGATTGATTGCAAGTTCACTGGGTTGGGGTTTCATGCCCCCAATGGGATGTGATAAATGCTATTGCCCGTACAGCATGTGACACAGTACATTGTACACAAAGAAAGAGTTTCTTACTGTTGCTACAGGTGAGTCTGCCTGTCGGAAGCATTTCCCTCAGATGTGGCAGAGCTACAGGTAATGCTCACTATTTATATACTACAATGGATTCCTGGGGGAGTCTAACTCTCTCATCACTAAGTAGATAATCCCAGGAGAGGCCACTGTTCCCTCATCAGTTGCTGGTGAGTTTGTCACTAATCACAGTCAGTACCAAGGGCCCCGAGTCTGAGATACCAGGAGTCATTTACCGAATCCCCTGGCACAAACACTAAAGCACCAAGGGACACACAATCACCCCACAGTGCTTGTGTACAGAACTCTTGCAGCAGAGGGTTTGAGCACATGGGCTGGATCCAACGCACGGCACAGGGTGTGGGCACAATGCAGCCCAATACTTAACACTTGCCATAGATTCTCTGGGTTCCATAGCACCTTACCCCTAGCCAGCACCCACTACCTTGCACACCTGAATGTCACACAAGTTATGGGACAGATAGAGGGCAAAATGGTTAACCTACATGCCACCCACAGCTCACATCTCATGAATAGGCTGAACGTTTATTAATAACAATGGCACTCTCCTGTCTGGATGACTCAGTAATTAGAGGCCAGAGATTTTATTAATAGTGAGGGTTATACCTGCCGCGTACAGGGGTGCTGTTCCATAATTAGTGAGAGCAAATGCAGTGATGGGCAAATTTCTCCCGTTTCGATTCGCCGAAAAATTCAGAAATTCGAAAATTTTGACGCCAGCGTTAAAGTCAATGGACGTCCAAATAGTGTTGACGTGCGTTGGATTTGATACGAGCGGCTTTTCGGAAGTGAAATTTTTTTGACGCCAGCAAATTTTTGCAGGAGTTTTGTAAATGTATTCGCCCATGGTGAAACATGGAAATTCGCCATCACTAAGCAAATGTCTGTGTAATGCAGGATCAGTGACATAGAGATATTACAATGCCTAAAACGAATCAAGTCTTGGAAGTTGCTCCAGTGATGGGGGGGTTATTTCTGGTGGACATTAAAAAAGACATCTGCCCAATGCTATTTGGGTTTTTTCATGAGCCAATCCTGTCTGAGAGGTGCTCTACATACTGATGTCTTGATACTATATTCAGCTAGAAAGAATCCCACAAAACAACTCTAACTCTTTCCAACTTTGAAATGGGGGTCACTGACCCCATCTAAAAAATCAAATGCTCTGTAAGGCTACAAATGTATTGTTATTGCTACTTTTTATTACTCCTCTTTCTATTCAGGCCTCTCCTATTCATATTCCAGTCTCTTATTCAAATCAGTGCATGGTTGCTAGGGTAATTTGGACCCTAGCAACCAGACTGCTGAAATTGCAAACTGGAGAGCTGCTGAATAAATAGCTAAATAACTCAAAAATCAAATAATAAAAAACAAAAGCAGAATATCCCTGTCTACATCATACAAACAATTAACTCAAAGGTGTGTTTGTGGAGTTGGTATATTGATGATATCTTATTGATTTGAAGGGGGAGGAGGAGGATTTAAATCTTTGTGTCGATTGTCTGAATATTAATGAGTTTAATTTGAGTTTTACTCATACTTTCTCCAGGATATGTTGTTTTTAGATCTGGAGTTATATGTTGGTAATAGTGATGGGCGAATTTATTCGCTAGGCGCGAATTCGCGGCGAATTTGCTCGATTCGCCGCCAGTGAAATATATTTGCGAAACGCCTGAGAAAATTCTAAAAAATGGGCGCCGGCGTCAAAAACGGGCGCCGTCGTCAAAAACGGGCCAGCGCCGTTTCGCGAATTTTTCGCCATTTCGCGAAATTCGCAAATTTTTTGGCGAAGCGAAACGCCGCAAATTCGCCCATCACTAGTTGGTAATGAAAATACTTATTTAAATGTAAATTCTTATTTAAATCCAAAAAGTATGCATCCCCCTGACTGTATTAAGAACATCCCTTATAGTCAGAATGGTTCAAGAAGAGAAACTGTACCACAATGACCGACTTTGATAGCTACTAATTTTACAGACAAGGGCTATGAGCCTAACATGGTTAAGTCCATTCAATGAAGAAAATCCTTAAGCGCTGGAGAGTTTTGAAGGCAGATCCAATTCTGAGTAGGATTTTGCCTTCAAGACCTAATACAATTTTCACCAAAGGAAAGACTATTACAAATAGGATAACTCATAATCTTAAAAGAGGTGAAACCTGGAAAATTACGAGCATATGTGTAGGGAACCACAAGTGTGGAACGTGTTCAGCTTTTTAAATGAGAATGACACTTTTGACACCCAACTCAACTACTCTTCTCCTGACCTCTCTCCTTCTGTTCTTTCCCAAGTCACAGACTGTCTCTCTGCTGTCTCCTCCTGGATGTCACAGCGCCACCTGAAACTGAATCTTTCAAAAACAGAACTCATTATATTTCCTCCAAGATCTTCCCCTGTCCCTCAGATATCACTCACAGTAAACAACACCACCTTTCATTCCACCACACAGGCACGCTGCCTAGGAGTCATCTTAGACTCACATCTGTCTTTTTCACCACACAACCATACACTTGCAAAATCTTGTCTTATTCAACTGCACAACATTGCTCTAATACGACCATATTTCATACCAAAACACTTATTCAGTCTCTTATCATCTCCCGCCTTGATTACTGCAACCTACTCCTCGCAGGCATTCCAACAAGTCACAACTCCAATCTGAACTAAATGCGGCCGCTAGACTCATTCATCTTCTATCTCACCGCTCAACATCAGCTGTTCCCATATGTATGTCCCTTCACTGACTCCCAACCTCTTCTAGAATCAAATTCAAATTACTTACACTCACATTCAAGCCCTTAATAATGAAGCCCCTCCCTATATTTCATCTCTGATCTCCAAATACTCTCCTTCACGAAACCTTCACTCTGCTTCTGATCTTCTCTTCTCCTCTCATCACTTCTGCCCATTCTTATCTACAAGACTTCTCTCGGGCTTCTGCTTTTTCTGCCTTCAGCTGTCAGACTTTCTCCTTCTTTCCAAACTTTAAAACGCTCCTTAAAGACCCACCTGTTTTTAGAAGCTTATTCAATGTAACTTAATTAATCAATCATTGCTGTATCAAAAATCACAAAATAATTTCTAAAATCCAAACGTCTGAATTGTACCCTAACCTTTAGTTTGTAAACTCTAATTTGTAGGGCCCTCTAATCCTATTGTACTCTGTAACCCTTGTTTGTTATCCTCCATGTATTCCCTGTTTGTTATAACGAAGGTAAAGCACTGCGTAGCTTGTCGGCGCTATATAAATAAATGATAATGATGATGATGATTGTCAATTGGTGCCACAGCCCTTCATTGGTAATGGGTTTGGCCAGAAAATGCCCAACATTATGGGTAAACTTCTATTTATACACATTTACAGCCTTTGTGACCTTCCACGTTTCACATGCATACTGTATGATCAAATCGATTCAGCATTTGAGTTAATGAAATGTATTTTTCAGTACAATATTCTCTGGAATGCCATTCCCATACCAGCATGCCAATCAATATCCAAGTATTTGTATCTTTGCTTTAATGTCATGGACAGGGTCACCATCTGTCTATAATAAGTCTGGATAGAAGAGCTGTCTGTTTCTGTGACAGATTTTTGAAAGCCGGGAATCTCCTAGAAATTGGGGAGACATTCCCCTACCTGTTGGATAATGTCAAAGGCAACAAATGCACAGGATTTGGATGGTCTGAACAGAACACAGGTAGAATAGAGGGAAGAATTCTCTGAACCTGTACATTTAATATGGTACTTTTGGAGAACTTTGCAGGGGACTCCTTTTAAACCATACATGAGCACAGTATTTCTCCCAGATTACAATATGCCTCTAGATTTTTTTCTCAACAATTCAAATTATTATATAAATTAATAATATTATTTGTTCTTAGATATAGTTTACTACTTTTATATAGTGATTGAAAATAGATGGCACTTGCTCTTTGGTCTTCCATCCTCTCTTCAGGTGGAGATGTCTGTAGAGCCTGGTGGCCACAACACCCAGTAAAGAGTTCTACCCTAGAGGGACACAACCCTTCTAGTGACAACAAGGACCCCATGAATGAGGTTTAGTCAGTTACAGGTCTAGCATCTGTTATAGTACATTCTAGAAATGTAAGCTAGAAAGGCAAAGCTAGAATGGGCAGCTTGAGCTCCACCCAAGAACTGATAGATGGAGAGGGCTCCATACTGGCCTAAAGTGAAGGGAATGCAGTACTGATAAGAAATTCGGGTTATTGTGCTTTACACACTGACCCATTTCAGATGTAGGTCATCATGGCGAGATCTCATCAGTATTTATATTTATCTACTGGAATAAGAGATGCACCAAATTTGCAATTTTAGGGTTTGACCAACTAGTGAATCCACCAAATAAAGTTTGCCCGAATTCCAAACTGAATGCAACCTTTAATTTGCATATAAAAATTACCAAAACATTTTTTTTCAAAAATTGCAGCAAGCAAAATCTATTGACCACCTTCAGTTGAATGTTGGCCAGGCACTCATGATTTGGACGAATCCACATCCAGCCACAAATGCTGGGATTTGGGGCATTTCTTACTGGAAAGTTCACGATATTATGTTTCTCACATAAAAATCTTTCTGTTTAATTGTTTTGGTTATTAAGGCACCTTAGAACAGGAACCCAGGAGAAGAGCAATTATTTACATTACACATATGGAACGTTTTGGCTTATAAATAATACTAATATATCTCAGTGCAACACTGCCCCGAGTGGCCAAATTAGCTTACAAATTAAAAAAATATATATTTTTATAAAAATGTATATAGATGTTATTAGTTATAATCGTTTCTTTGTGACGCAATTTGTATCACGTGTCTCATTAACGCTATGTACTATAAAGAATAATGTCCAACTCTCCCGTTATATATATTATAGAACTTTGTAAGTGACTGAGGAATTCCACAACTTGTATAAATGGATCAGGCCTAATGATGACTTCTCTCCTCATAATTTAACTCTTCCCTCCATCTAACCAATTTAGTTGCACTTAGTCTCTGTACTCTCTCCAGCTCATTTATATCCCTCTTAAGGACTGGAGTCCAAAACTGCCCCCATACTCCAGATGAGGCCTCACCAGGGACCTATAAAGAGGCAGAATTATGTTTTCATCCCTTGAGTTAATGCCCTTTTTTATACAAGACAGAACTTTATTTGCTTTAGTAGCCACAGAATGACACTGCCCAGAATTAGACAACTTGTTATCTACAAAGACCCCTAGATCCTTCTCATTTAAGGAAACTCCCAACACACTGCCATTTAGTGTATAACTTGCATTTATATTATTTTTGCCAAAGTGCATAACCTGCATTTATCAACATTGAACCTCATTTTCCAGTTTGCTGCCCAGTTTCCCAACTTAGACAAATCACTGTGCAAAGTGGCAGCATCCTGCATGGAACCTATAGCTCTGCACAATTTAGTATCATCTGCAAAAATAGAAACAGTACTTTTAATGGCCACCTCCAGGTCATTAATAAACAAGTTGAAAAGCAAGGGACCTAGTACAGAGCCCTGCGGTACTCCACTAACAACACTGGTCCAATTAGAAAATGTTCCATTTACCACCACTCTTTGTAGTCTATCTTTTAGCCAGTTCTCTATCCAGGTACAAATACTATGTTCCAGGCCAACATTCCTTGATTTAACCAGTAACCTTCTGTGTGGCACTGTATCAAATGCTTTAGCAAAGTCTAAGTAAATCACATCCACTGCCATCTCAGAGTCAAGGTTCCCGCTCACCTTCTCATAGAAGCCAATTACATTTGTCTTGCAATATCTGTTGTACATAAAACTATGATGGCACAAACTCACAGTATTGTGAATGGAAATGTATCGCAATGTATTATACTTTATAACCCTTCCAAGAGCTTTCCTACCACTGATGTCAAATCAATGTCTATAGTTTTCAGGCTGAGAAATTTTTGAATAATGGCACCGCATTAACAATCACCACTCTGACTTGTGTGGGTCACCTGTCTTTAAGTGTCTTACCTCCTCTTCTGGACCTTAGCCCCTACCACAATGACCATAACCTTGTCTTTAGTCTACCATGCTCTCAACATCTTAAACTTTCCTGAAAACCATCCCATAACTACTTCTATCTCACACTACTCCCCCGTATGTGAAGTTCACCACCGGACACAGTCACTGATTTTCCAGACCAAAAACTCAAAAAAATCAGCCCTGTGACTGAGCCTCAATGTCTGGACAATGTCTTCCTAATTCATGGTGGTCGGTGTTAGACTATAAAAGGAAGAATGGACACTGGAACCAGTAAGTACAGCCTGTTAGAGCCAATCATATTTCTGTGCTAGAAGAACCTCACACTGATATTTTCATTGGTCCTACAGTGTGTCCTAAAGCCTATACTGAAGTCTCCTCTATGGAACCCCATGATGGACCAAACACGTATTTCCTGAGCACCCCATAGACCACCAGTGTTTGGATACATTATGCAAAAGGTTTTTAAAGGTGACTTTCACTTAAATAATAAGAATTTGGATAAATAGGTTGCATTTTTAATATGTTCCTCACAGCCAGACATTGGGCCGGTGCTTGTGTTGAGCCAGTACATGTGCTGCAGAGAATTTCCGCACTCATCAGGTTAATGTTAGCCAGAAGGGCCGGTGTTACTGTTGTTTTCATCAACTCCTCTGTGACCCACTTTGTGTTTCGCTCAGTACCGTGTCCCTTGTGCCACTCACGTCAGCCAATTACCATTACAGGCCGGACATAGCAAAACAGGTCCAGGAATAGAGGCCTAATGAGCGCTGCTGGGACGAGGTTCTGCTGGGCAGTAACTCCCAGGCCGACCATTGCCCAATTAGCTGATAATTGCCCCATTACTCTCTCGATTCTGTTATTTCTGGACTGACCCTGAGGGGCAGATGTGCTGAGTTGTTTGGAAAACACACGCTATGGTGTTTGGTCAGTTATCCTCAAAGGCCTTTGGCTTCTAATTAGCAGAGTGTTTAATTAGGGCTGGTGTTGTTGTTGGAATAACGTGTATAACTGTTGCTCGTCCTGCAATGAGTTTAATTATTTAACTGGCACACAGAGTCCACCGTCCCCAGAGTCCCTGGTCCCTAACTCACATTATTCATATCCTGTCCTGTTTTAGCCTCATACAATATGGGGCAATATCTTACAGGTTTGGAACAAGTGCAGAAAATATATTATCTCTACGCACCCTTCCTGTGGCACCTTGTCTCTACTGTCCACTAACTCTAATAACAGGGGTAACTGTGTGGTGGCACCATCAGGGGGAAGAGATATCTGCCCTTGGCATGGGTAAAAAGGTTCCATGGGCCAGTTCTGCCATAACACTGCCTAGTGGTGCTCAGTGTTATAGTGTTACAGTGTTATAGTGTTATTGTGTGTCCTGTGTGTGGTGCCAAGGCCTCTCCCTACACTCTCTCCTATGTCACCTTCTGCCACATACAAACTAGATGTATATTTGGCACAAACAGAGTGTGGTCTGGTCAACTTTCCTTGGGCACAAACAGAGAGTGGCCTTCCTTGAACACATACAGAGAGTGGTCTCGTCGGTCTTCCTTGGGCACAAACAGAAAGAGGCCTAGTCGGTCTTCCCTGGGCACAAATAGAAAGAAGCCTGGCCGTCCTTCCTTGGGCACATACAGAGAGTGGCCTAGTCGGTCTTCCTTGGGCACAAATAGAAAGAAGCCTGGCCGTCCTTCCTTGGGCACATACAGAGAGTGGCCTAGTAGGTCTTCCTTGGGCACAAATAGAAAGAAGCCTGGCCGTCCTTCCTTGGGCACATACAGAGAGTGGCCTAGTCAGCCTTCCTTGGGCACATACAGAAATTGGCCTACTCGACCTTCCTTGGGAACAAACAGAAAGAGGCCTGGCCTTCCTTGGGCACAAACAGAGAGCTGGGGGGCGGGGCAAATGTTCTGTGTATGAGCACTAAGGTGCACCCAGGCACAGAGCCAGACAGTTGGGGGGAGACACATCGCTGCAGACTGTACAGGCTGATAACATGGGATTATGCAGCAATAACATCAAGCCTGAAAACTGAACTGACAATTGTGACTGTAGGCAGTGTGTGTTAGTTTGCATACATTTGTATAGGCAAATAAGTTGCTGTAGTCACACAAGCCAGCTGATTAGGGAATATGGAAATAGCTATTGGTAAAGATGATAAATGATCTCCCTCGTGTCTCTAGAACTGAGAAAGTCCTGCAGAACTCACTATTCATACTATACATCCTGTACTTACTGCACTTACTGTACATGCTGTATTTGCTTACTTACTTACTCAGCTAAGGGAGAATTTGGTTTTGGTTCATGTTCACACGTTTGGGTCAGAATATTTCCTTTCTGTGGTGCCAGTTTACATTCTGGTCAGGCACAGTGCCAGTCTCTGCCCCCACATACAGTACAGTGTAACTATGCAGGAGAGACCCTCACATTCCAACACTGATATAAATACAGGGGATTAGTGTCTGGGAAACCCCGGGAACCCACATTCCTCATGCACAGAATCACCCCCCCTTTCCATAACATCCCCCCCAGCAATAACCTGTGTCTGTGCCAATGGGAACTGATTCATCTGTAGGATACGTCCAACCTGGTCCCACTCACATCAGCTGACAGAAACCTCTCCCTCCCATTCTTACCCAAGTAGAGAGATTATCTGTACATGTAGCAACACAGGTTGAAAAAAGACATGTCGGAGTAGATGAACCTTTTTGTCTAAATGACACTTGCCCAACTGGCAACTGATCCACATTCCTTTCTGACTCCCAAGAGGGAAATTGGACCAGTCCCTGAATCAACTTTGCAGTTAAAATCAGTAACCCTGTATTTCTTCCCTTCCTAAAACTGCATCCAAACTGTAATATATCTGCCAGTACTGATGTGCGGGTCGGCCTGATACCCCTCAATGATAGCCGTGGGCCCCCCTGCAAAAAAAAATCTTCAGAGGGGCCTGGTGTACTCTGATCCTCATCCTCCCACCCATTTCCCATTCCACATCTGCCCCACCCAATCCCCGCCCTGACTGCCTACACCCACCCCGGCTTGTGTCCCCCCTCTTGCCGCAGGCAGGCCCGGATTTGTGGCTAGGCCTAGGGCCGTATAAATTAAGGGGCCGCATGCCACTCAGCCGAAGGGGTAGTTGGCTCCATTGTGAAGCGCTAGGCGCTTAGTGCTCCAATACAAAAGGATGTGCAATCCTTTGGGGAGGGAGGGGACTCCGGCCTCCGGGTTACATCTGGCCAAGGGTTGCCACCAGTCTGGATTTCACCAGGGCAGCCTGGTTTTTGGAAGGGCAGGGGTTGCTCGGGTGAAAAGTGCCTGTCCAGATTTCAAAATTAGGAAATCCGGACAGGACATTGAAGTCACTGACAAATCAATCAGCCAATCACTACATCATCAGCCCCCCGCCCCTGATGTTATCTGCCCCGCCTCTGGCTCACCCCCAACATCACTAAGCCTGCCCCTTACATCACCGTCCCGCCCCTGGTCATTTTCAAAGAAAAAAAAGTGGCAACCCTATCCTGGGTGCAGGTAAGAGAGCGGCTTGGGAGGAGGGGTTTTCTATTAGCTAGCCATTGAGCAGGTCTGCTTCCTCTATAGTTACTCCACTGCTCGCTGCTCCACTTGCAGGTCGTGGGTTGGTTGACCTCTTTTGCCTGCTCTCCCCGCCTGCGACCTGTTTTATAGACTCGCACCTGCCGTTTTTGTGATGTCATCAGCAGGGCGGGGCGTGCGGTTGGTGCAGGTCTATTTATGGAGTGGGATGTTGGGTGCAGGTCAGATGAATGTGGGTCCGTGTCGGGTGTGGGACGAAGCTTCTGAGCTTTCCCTGTAACACCTCCTTTCCTATAATCTGATTGGCTCACTCCTGTCTGATGGAACAAGTTGAATAAAGTGGACCCAATACTGAGCCCCGAGGGACCCCACTAAGAACCTTACTCCAAGCAGAGAATGAACCATTAACAACCACCCTCTGTACCTGATCCTGTAGCCAGTTTCCTATCCATGTGCCAACAACATTGTCAAGTAAATGCCCATTGGACACCCCTGCGATTGCTAAAAGAGTTTGGGGAAAAATGAGAAATTTAATAAAAAGTATAACTGGAGTAAGTTTTCTAACATATAATATGACGATGTTTAAGTAAAGGAAAAGCAAGAATTATTTGGCTTATTGTTAAATGAGTATAAAAAGCTCTATGGGAGGCGAGGAATGCGTGAGTTTAAAAATACTGAAATTGATGAGGAACGATGAGTTGCCATGGCCCGAAATAAACTCTTTTTATACTGTATGTTTTGAGTGACAGGAGGAGACTAGGAAAACGATGTAGAGGGAATCTGGAGATTTAAAAAAAATGGAAGGAACGGATTAATTGTTCATTTTCTTGTGATTTATACGGAACTGTTTAAATACTGTGTTTTGTGAAAAGTTTGGGTTAATAATGACATTATTTTATTTACTTTGTTTTTAATACTGGGAGATGTGTCCCTGTTTGGAAATATTGTAATAAAAGAATCAAAACAAATTGGAGGCCCATGTGATGCCCAGAATGATTGAGACGAGGCAGGAGTAAGATGGGTGCCTATATTTGTGCCAGGCCTTGGGATTCTGGGAATAAAGTTCACTAATTATGGACTCGGTTTGGTCTTATTCAGTCTCCAGCCTGCGACTGTAAATGTTATTGACCATAAAGCAAAGCGACTATGAGAGGTCAGTTCCAGCAATGTTTATTCTCTTCCTCCTGCTGCATTGTTACATACCTGCCAACATATTAGAAATAAAAAAGGGACAAAAAAGTTGCGGTTATGTTTTGACCACGCCCGTTTTTGTGGCCACACCCCCTAATTTGGCAGGTTATGAAAGTTTGAACATGTTTCTGTGTTTTTTACAGTTTTGCTAATGAAGGTGAGTTGCCCTTTAAGCTGTGAGTCTAACTTTTCCCAAGGGACCTGTTATCTTATATTGTTACTAATTTGCTTATCTTGAAATTGTTACAAAAGTATCTTATCTGCAGCTGTGGCTGTTATGGGCTCTCTGCCAAAAGCCAATTAAGTTGGAAACGTTGTTTCTTTTTCTGGCTGTTCAGTGCAGAGAAAAAAATGGGACTTTCCAGTACAATCGAGGGACTGCGGGTTGAGCTGTCAAAAGCGGGACTGTCCCTCTAAAAATGGGACAGTTGGGAGGTATGTTGCATAAGTCAGAATCTGCAGTGCAGAGAAGAGAAAGGGACAGACAGTGATAGACACAATATGACAGTTGCACATGACTATAACCACAGTGTCATCTCTGATACCCTGGGGGGCAAACATTGCAGGACAAGCTCTGTATAATTAGCAGCCTAGTTAGTGGGGTCAATGTACAATAACAAGGGGGTCAGCAGGTTGAATCACATCATCAAACATAGGGGGGGGGGCTCTACTGTGACTCATTAACTGCCAGACAGGAGACTGCAACAAACACACTGCACCGTGGGGGGGGGGGGGGTTAAAGAGCTCTGGGAGGGGAGGGAGGGGTTTATGGAAATGTTATTGTTCAGATGTGGGATAAGATAAAGCCAATGGGTTGGGCAGCTCTGAGCTCTAACACTCGACACCAGATAAAGGAAAGTTGTACCTGGGCCAGGACTGGATCCTGTTTAACCTATTATGGGATTTATGGGACCAAAATGTAGAAAGAGACAGAGATCCTTGTGCAGTGCAGTGTGCAAATCACCAGACAACAAACATGGCAGTGGAGTAACAGCAAATTCATCTTAGAGCCCCAGAGAATGTCCTTATTTACTAATATATGTTGAAATTACTCATTATTTAGGGCCTCGTAGCCCCCCCCCGCTTCCGCTGTAGTTACACCCCTGAAACATGGGGTCAGTGTGCAATTCATTAGGTGCACGTCGGGGTTTAGGTGCAACAGGTAATGGGCTCCCGGGGGTATCAGCAACTCAAGGCAGATAATAATTCCAGGGACCCCCTATGTACAGACCATTGAGTATAGTCAATAACACTTGCACTCAGTTTGCATTTTGTGTTGGTAAATTTGACGTCCACAAAAGTGTCACTGCTAATCAGTCTCCCTGTCCCTCTGACTTCATACGCTGGGGCCCCCCAGCTCTAGAGTCACATTTAGGAGCAGATTTACTAAAGGACGCATTGTCAACAGCGTCAGCTTTGCACTCCTCACACCACTTCGCCAGTCGCAAATTCGCTACCACTTCTCTAATTCACTAATATACGAAGTTGCATTTTTGGCACCGAATGCTGGTGACTTTTCACTAGCGTTACTTCGCCAGTGTGAGCATTTCATATCGAAGATGCGCTAGCGTTCATTTGTGCCTCGTGAAAATTCACTAGTGATCTTGTGCTTAGGTAAATTTGCATACGGCGGGTAATTTAAAGTTGTGTGGACTTTATTATAAATGTTGGTGCAATGGCTTGAAGTTAGAAATGTCCAGGAAACCTTAATAAAGACAAGAGGGTTAATATAACGCCTGCGCCTGTCAGTGAATTGGGGATGTCCCTGTGGGTGGCAACGCTGGCGAAAAGTCACTAGCCTTAGCCACTTTGTCCTTTAGTGAATCTGCCCCTTACTGTATATCTGCTTTGTGCATCACAACCTGTGTGTCCTGGGGAGCTGACTATTGGGAAGAGGGGGTTGCTGGGTATTAGGAAGAGGGGTTTCTGGGTATTGTTGTTAGAGGGGGTTGTTGGGTATTGGGAAGAGGGGGTTGCTGGGTATTGGGATCAGAGGGGGTTACATAGTTACATAGTTAAATCGGGTTGAAAAAAGACAAAGTCCATCAAGTTCAACCCCTCCAAATGAAAACCCAGCCCCATATACACACCCCTCTCTACTTTTAATTAAATTCTATATCCCCATATCTATACTAACTATAGAGTTTAGTATCACAATAGCCTTTGATATTATGACTGTCCAAGAAATCATCCAAGTCCCTCTTATAGTCATTAACTGAATCAGCATCACAACATCACCCGGCAGTGCATTCCACAACCTCACTGTCCTGACTGTGAAGAACCCCCTACGTTGCTTCAAATGAAAGTTCTTTTCTTCTAGTCTGGGTTGCTGGGTATTGGGGTTAGAGGGGGGTTGCTATGTATTGGGGAGAGGGGGTTGCTGAGTAATGGGATCAGAGGGGTTGCTGGGTATTGAAGGGAGGGGGTTGCTGAAAATTGGATAGCGGGGGTTGCTGAGTATTGGGGTCAGAGGGGGTTGCTGGTTATTGGGGCTGGAGGGGAGATGAAATATAGTAACTTGGAATTTTCACTTTGGTCAGTATTTGACAACAATCCCTTATATTGGGCCTTGGTAATGTCTTGCCTAGAAGTTTTTAGAGAAGGAGGTAGTCCCTATGGCCTATATAAAGGGGTGGGACATGGGAAATTCTATTTTGTCCTGACCAGAGCCTGACCAACACAGTGTGGCACCCAAGTAAAGCCCCAGGGCTCACAATGAACAACCAGCCCCCACCCACTTGTCAACTACTCACTGGTCATTTGAATAGTTGAACCCCCCCCCCCAACTAATCGCTCAGCAACCCCCTCTCTCCTGAAACACTCACTGCTGAACTGATGGGTGGGGGGGGCCTGAGGTAGAGGAGGAGAGGGAGGTACTCAGTGGCCCGTTGTTGCACCCTGGGTAGTGTGTCCCTCTGCTCCAGGAACAAGACTGGGGGCTAAAGAATGAATAGTGATTTTAAACCTGTTATAGTTCTCCCTAGAGGTGAGAGGCAGTTACTGTAACATCACTGTAGCACCGAGACTCCCCCACAAATATTAAACCAAACTAGGGGGCTTGTTGGATCAGGGGCACAGGTGAAAGTGACACCAGAAAAGGCTGATGAGACTATGGGGGGAGGGGTCCCTGAAACCGGGAATGTTGCCCCCAGTGCTCCGTTAGAAGTGCCACAGTGAGAGTGAAATACCGCTTTGCTGCAAACTCATTGAAATCACAATAAATTACCCTAATTCTATGTGGCCCCCACAGTCAGTGCCAGTGACCCTGTGTTTGCTCAGCTGCTAAACAAGCAGCCCAATATTCCAGGGGTTCTATACTGGACTATAAGGGTTAAACCCATGCAATGGCAGTACTAGTGGCCCTTCCCATGATATTACTGTTATAGATTGGCCATTTCCTGGGAAATTTTCAATTGGTCACTTTTTCTAATGGTTATAATTATTTGCCTTCCTATTTTAGAAACATCAGTTTGGTAAAACATCTATTTGGTTGCGTCTTTCAGTTGTAGCTGCTCATGTGGTTGGGTCAGTTGCAGGAGTGGCCCAGTTCTTCCCTTATACTAGCCCCTGGCTAGAGCTGCATGGTTACATTCATTTCTCTCAATTACATGATAATTAGCCATGCGGCACAGGTTTGCATACTTCCCAACTGTCCTGTTTTCTACAGGACAGTCCCAATTTTGACAGCTCAGCCCACAGTCCTGGATTTTTCACTGAAATGTCCTGACGTTCTCTTTGATCTCCTACACTGAACAGCCAGAAATAGATACAACGTTTCTGGAACTTAATTAAATGAGAAGCTTTTTGGCAGAGAGCCCAGAATACTCAGCAGCTGCACTTTGATACATTTGTAACTATTTAAGATAAGCAAAGATACAATTGTAACTATTTAAGCAGGTCTCTTGGGACACCTGAGACTCACAGCTTAAAGGGCAATTTACTTTCATTAGCAAAACTGTTACAACGCATAAAACATGGCACTAAAAACCCCAGAAATGTGTTTGAACTTTCCATAACCTACCAATTTTTGTAAAATGGACATGGTAATTAGGGGGTGTGGCCATAAAATGGGTGTGGTCTGAATAATTTCACCCTCTTTACATTTTTTGAATGTTAGGAATACTGCCGAACATTCAAAAAAATGTAAAGAGGGTGAAAGTGCTGAATATTATTCATACATGGGTGGGACATAGTGATGACAGTTTTGCCCTAAATCCATCAAAATTCTCTTTTTATACGAAATGTTTTGTTGCACCCCCACTGCTTACATTGTAAGTGTTGTTGTCTCTCTCCCAGGGGCATTAGTGAGTGTGTCAGTGCCTGGCATCATATTCACCCACATGTACACACACACACACACGTACACACACACCCCCTACCCTCACTCACACACACACATCCAGAATAATTGTGGGCACCAGTAGTTCTGAAAGAGTAACAATAACTTTATTGCTGAGCAGAATAATCACAGGAACGGGCAGAACGTCTCTCAGTGCCCAGGAGTTGTGTCAGAGCCTCCCATAGATCTCAGGCAATCAGTGACCATTACATCAATGGGTTCATCTCACCCACCCACACCCAACCCAGGACTGGTGGGTGTCATTCAGGGATTATTAACCCAACGCTCTCTCATGGGTGGAGCAGTGGGATGTCACTCTTGCATAATCTTGTAACACTGGTGGGTGAGTTGGTGATGAGGGGGGGGCTGTTACATTTGTGGGCAGGGCCGTGGATGGTGGGTTATAATGTCACACACTATAGGGTAGAGTCATGCGCGGGTCCATTTATTGTAACCCGTACCCGACCCGCAACCTGCAATCCGCAAACCGGACCCGCAACCCGCATTCTTACCCGCTTGGACCTGCTACCCGACCCGTAAGTACCTTATCCGCAACCCAGACCCGCTGACCATCAAGAATCAGGAAGTGCTGTCATTGTAAACCGGGTGTGACATCATCAGAAGTAGACATGATCAGAAAAAAGGAGTAGAAATCGCTTTTCAGAAGACCTGCGGCCCGATCTGCAGCCTGCAAACCCGCAGAACTGCGGCTATAACCACACCCGAAACCCGGAACTTCTACCCGCAACCCACAGGGTACCACAGATTTTTGCAGGTAACCCATGGTTACCCAACCCGCTGCAGGACTCTACTATGGGGTTCAGAGAAGGTTCCCCTTTTTTCAACCCACAGTGGGAGGTTTTGAACCAGGGAACCCTATGCACAGAACTGTCTCACACCCCTTGGGGCAAGTCTTACACCCGCTCAGCACCACTTCTCAGCTGCCCAAGAGGGGCTCTCCTTACCCCAACACTTGCCCCTTGCTTCCTTCTGAGGCGGTTTCCCTTTAAGTTAACATTTAGTATGTAATAAAATGGCTCATTCTAAGAAACTTTTTGATTGGTCTTTATTTTTTTATAGTTTGTGAATTATTTGCCTTCTTTTCAGCTTTCAAATGGGGTCACTGACCCCCATCTAGAAACAAATGCTCTGTAATGCTACAAATGTATTCTTATTGCTATTTTTTATTCCTCATCTTTCCGTTCAGGCCTCTCCTATTCAAATCAGTGCATGGTTGCTAGGGGAATTTGGGCCCTAGCAACCAGATGGCTGAATTTGAAATATGGAGAGCTGCTGAATAAAAAGCTAAATAAGTCAAAAACCACAAAAAAAAAAAAAAAATGAAAAACCATTGCAAATTGTCTCAGAATATCACTCTCTACATCAAACTAACAGTTTGTTTAAAGGTGAACAACCCCAGTACCTTTCCCCCTCCAGCACATAGAGAGTCAGAGTATGTCTCCCATTATATACCCAGGTTTACTTATAATTCCCACACAGCATTGTGGGACTTGTAGTTAAGGTTTGACACCCCTTGGTTCACCTTCTAGTTGTAAGCTCTTGTGCTCAGGGCACCCTTTCTTCTACGTTACTGCATTATATTTGCAGGTGGGTGTGAGTTTATATGGCAGCAGATTAAATGATAATAATTCTAAAAAGGGGAAACAGTTCATGAGAAAACAGGAAACAAACTTTCTATCTGTTTGTGCCAAAAACTCTCTGGTCATGACCCATTGTTTCTTGATATTGCATTGGACTTCCCATGAACCCCGGGGATAATGTTGGCATACATATATATCACACCCAACCCAGGGGGCCCACACAGAACCACTGAAATAATTAGCAAAAATCACTCGTCTTTTGGATTAAAGGGGAAGTATGCCCCATTTCAGTGCTGTCCCACTTATGGGCACCTTATTGTTCCATACACAGTTCAGGGCCAGAAAGAAGTTGGGAGGATAGTGATGTTTTGACCATGATCACTTTACAAGGCACGTCCCTCTTCTAGAGGTCCCTCCCACACACAATGGAAAAAAATGGCAGTTCCTACCCATATTTTTAAATACAAATATTCAGAAAAGAACTGTTCTGGGCACACAATAATCTATTACAATGTATAAAATTGCCTTACAAATGTTTGATATTTTTCCATTGACAGAATATAAAGAGTCCATGTTGGAACTGGTCTTGTAGGGCCCACCAGAGAACCCTAGGGCCACTCTCACAGCAGTTAGAAATAAATAGTGCCAAACAGTATTGGTTTTTATATGAATCAAGGATGGACATAAAATAGACTGATGGAATTGTCCTAGGCTGTGACCCACTAAGACACGGATCCACTGGGATATTCCCTGGTGCCAGTCTGACCCAGTAAAGACCCAAACATTTTACTTGTAGAAAGAAAATTATTGCTTTATAATAGATAAAGATATTTTCTCACTTTCTCTTGAATTTTCTTAGTCCGGATGCCATAGACCAGGGGATTAAGCATGGGGGGTATGAGGAGGTAGAAGTTGGCCAACAAGATGTGAGTGTGGTGAGGAACGTTCTTCCCAAACCTGTGCACCAAGGAAGAGGTAAGGATAGGAACATAGAATGTTAGAATGGCACAGACATGGGATACACAAGTGCTGAAGGCTTTGAGTCCTGCGGTGGCAGTCAAGCTCTGCAGAGCCCTCAGAATCTTTATGTAGGACAATAAAATGAGCAAAGAGTCCATGGCTAGTACCAGGAACCCAAAAGCCATGCCTACATGGTCATTGAGGGAAACATCTTGACAGGCAAGTCCAACCACTGCCATGTGCTCACAGTATGAGTGGAGAATGATGTTACTTCTGTAGGAAGAAAGACTCTTGGCCAGAAGAGGCAGAGGTAGGAAATAAATAATTCCACGTATAACGACTAAAACACTGGTTTTGATGATCATCCCAGTGGTCAGGACGACTCTATACCTAAGTGGATTGCATATGGCAACATATCGATCAAAAGCCATGGCCACGAAGATACCAGACTCAATGGAAGAGAATGCATGGAGAAGAAACATCTGGAAGAGGCACATATGGTAGGATATCTCATGGGAGTTGGACCAGAAGATACTAAGCAGCTTTGGCATGGTGGAATTTGCCAGAACCAAGTCAATGATGGACAACACAGTGAAGAAGATATACATGGGCTGATGGAGACTAACCTCCGATATAATGATCTGAAGGACTACAAGGTTCCCAACAACTGCAATAAGGAATATGGAGAAGAACGGGATGGAGATCCAGATGTGGAAGGGTTCCAATCCAGGAATTCCCAGCAGAGAGAAAGTAGTGGGGTGGAAGCAGGTCTTATTGTCTGATGTCATGGTGGGCTCCAACAGAGATCTGTCTAGGATAATGAAAACGAATCAATTGAGGACTGATTAAATTGTGTTTATATATGTCTGTTCATGTGATTTTGGGTAAAGATGGGAAGATCTAAAATAGTGATTTATAATAAACAAACTTATGGGACTATTCTTGCTAAATTGTGCTTAGTACAGGGAATACCTATGCTGCCATAGTTTTATGGGATCTCTCTGTACAGACTATGAGCAAACTTAGGGCTGTTCTGCTTGAATTGTGCTAGCTTATAGGGAATACCTATGCTGCAGCCTTGAACTAGGGGCTGTTTCTGCTGAATTGTGGCTTAGTATAGGGGAATACCTATGCTGCCATAGTTTAATGGGATCCTCTCTGTACAGACTATGAGCAAACTTAGGGGACTGTTCCTGCTGAATTGTGCTTAGTACAGTGAATACCTATGCTGCCATAGTTTTATGGTATCTCTCTGTACAGACTATGAGCACATTTAGGGGGCTGTTCCTCATTCGAAAGCTGGAAAGAGTCAGAAGAAGGCAAAAAATTAAAAAATATAAAAAATAAATAATGAAATGTTGCCTAGAATTAGCCATTCTATAACATACTAAAAGTTAACTTAAAGGTGAACCACCCATTTAATGAGATGACAGTGTGATGAATGTACAGAGACTGCTGTTTCTATGAATGACACAGTGTGACTCCTGCGAGTGCCCGTCTCCCCTCCCCCATTACACAATCCTGGTGCTTAGAAATAAAATTTGCCCATTTACACAGCAGTGACCCTTCCCACCTCCACTTACCATAATGCTGATTGTGCCCATTCAGTGGCTCCCACATTGTGCCTGACATGGTGCCACGGCTATTTATGGGTGCTGCTGGGGTGCCCCTGGGAATGGCTGTGCTGCTAAATGTGCTAAAGTCTTGCTCTCTCTGTGCCGTGACTGTAATGTACCTGCTGCTGCTGCTGGAAATCAATTAAAGGCCAATTATACTGACACTGGCGCCTCAGAGAGCTCTAATTACCCCCCATTGGGCTTAGATCTATCATCATCATCATCATCGTTTAGCAACCAGTCACGTAGCTTGGAGCAATGAGATGTAAACTTCCCAACTCTGCCCCAATACATGTACTCATCAAGCTGCTCGTTAACGCTTCTAATGATCTGCTCCTAATTAACTCCTTAATTTCCTCCTCACATATAATAACATTCATTGCTGAAGGGACACAGAAGGGCACACATTGTTTAGGGTGGATTTAGAATTGTGCCCCATTAAATTAATTTGGGGTTTGAGTACAGACTGGGGGATCCCTACACATATCATACATAGTTATTTGTCTATCAGCGCACCCCACTTATACCTCAGTCACAGCCCCTCAATTTCCCTTTATATTAGTTATGTGAGAAAACCTCGACCTGCACCTGCACCCACCTGTCTTCCCCCCTCCATTTATAGACCCCGCCCCACCGATGATGTAACAAAAGAGGCGGGTCAGACGCAAGTCTATAACAAAAGCCTAAAGTGCGGGTATGGGGCACTACATCACTTCTTTATATGTCATCTGCACCCCACATTCATTCTTCCATTGGCAATAGAGAAATGCTCAGTGTATTAGTGTAATTACTGTTTATTTGCAAGTCAGTAACATACATGTCATCGGAGCTAGTTTTACAGCAGGTCTAGTAACCTATAGCAACCAATCAGCAAGTAGAGTATACTGATCACAAGTATGATTGGTAACTATGGGTTAGTAAATCAGATTAACCTCTTTTATTAACCTATAGTCTCCTTATGTCTCCCTTGGGTGCGTGATGTGCAGTGAACCCAACACTGGCGGAATCCGTGGCACCAGCCCAAAATAAACTGGCAGGGGTGGCACCAAAATGACATCTATGACGGCTGCAAACACGGCTTTTATTAATTTACTCCACAGGTAATTGTCCAATCGCTTCAGGGGGAAGAACAAGTCAATGGGGGCAGAAGGTAAGTGAGAGCTGCAGTTTTGTATTAGTTACTGATAGGAGCTGATGGGGTTAAATTCAGCAGTAACTATATTCTGGAATCTCACTAGAATTTCATTATAGGCTTTGCTTGGGAAAAAAATGGGGGTTTCGAACCCCAAAAAAAATTGAAAATGCCATTATTAGAATTTCTTAATTGTTTTGCACTCGAATAAATGCAGGAAAAATGCTGACGCCTTCCCTTTGACTTTAATGCATTTGGAGGATTGTTATTGGACGGTTGTCATTTAAGCAACATGGGTCAGTTCTAGGGACGGGCGAATAAGTTCGCTGAAAATGTCTGTGTTTCGCCAGAAGCTAATTAATTGGTGAAACTGCGCCAAAAATTCGTCAAAATT
The DNA here is from genome assembly GCF_017654675.1 of Xenopus laevis. Lineage (NCBI taxonomy): Eukaryota > Metazoa > Chordata > Amphibia > Anura > Pipidae > Xenopus > Xenopus laevis. The sequence continues at coordinate 180,507,883 of NC_054373.1, forward strand.
ATTCAGACGCCCATTGACTTCAATGCGTTTCGCAAATTGTTCGCCATCCTGAATTTTTCAGCAAAGTGAAACTGCACAGATCCGCCCATCAGTTTCAGCCATGGTTAGTCACTAAGGCAATTCAGAATAATATTCCTGGCTGGATGCCCCACCATAAGGAGGCGCTATAGAACAGTAACTCACTGCAGGAGAGAGCTCAGTTCACTAAGTTACAACAATTAACTTTACTATTTACTTTTGCCCATAATGTAGAACCCACCATAAACTGATCACATAGGGGGCAGTACCGATTGGGTTTAGTCCCCCTTCCTCAATGTATCTTAAATGTTTACATATGACTCCGGAGCAGAACCCTTATGGGCTGGAAGTGGATTTTTTGCAATAAACTATCCTTGTTCTATTGGATTTACACCTCTCCTTTCATTAAACCTGGCCTTGTGCTTCATGGTTATACCTTCAGCTTCATCACCATGAGAGGGTCTCTCCTCCTCTGAGAACCCACAGCAGCCCCTCATTGCAGCCCCTAAACATCTTCAGCTCCTGCTGTATAATAGAAATAATAGAAATAATAGAAATAATAGAAAATAGAAATAGAAATAATAGAAATAATAGAAATAATAGAAACGGGAATATATGGATGTGCTGAGAATCCCTGGCACTGGCTCTGCCCATTACATGTGCCCAGTATATAATGAATAAGTGACATGAATATCATCACTATTGGGGTCTCTTAGTACCTGTTATCCAGAATGCTTGAGACCTGGAGGTTTCCAGATAAGGGATCTTTCCGTAGTTTGGATCTTCATACCTTAAGTGTACTAGAAAATCATATAAACATTAAATAAACCCAATAAGCTGGGTTTGCTTCCAATAAGGATTAATTATATCTTAGTTGAGATCAAATTCAAGGTACAGGTATGGGACCTGTCATCCAGGATGCTCGGGACCTGGGGTTTTCCAGATAATGGATCTTTCTGTTATTTGGATCTTCATACCTTGTCTACTAGAAAATCGTGTTTACATGAAATAAACCCAATAGGCTGGTTTTGCCAAAAATAAGGATGAATTATATCTTAGTTGGAATCAAGTACAAGCTACTGTTTTATCAAATGGCGCAGTCCTTGGTCACAGACTGTGTTGTCAACATGTTGCGGAACTCCATTCTGGACCCTACTGTTTTATTATTACAGAGAATTTATTATAATGGAGTCTATGGGAGACAGCCTCCCCGTAATTCAGAGCTTTCTGGATAATGGGTTTCCGGATAACAGATCCCATACCCGTACAATGACACCCCCTCCCACCCCGGTACTAGTATTTTTTCATTCAGTTGTGAGTGAATTGGCACCACAAACAAGTTGTGTGAGCCCTTGAGCATAGGCCATATAACTATATTTAGCCAGTTATACTGCCATAAAGACTTTTATAGAGCAATTGCCCCTGCCCATTAAATGAAGGTGATATGAAGGCTCTTCCTTTTAGTCCCCCTCCACTGAGTGTGAGTGCAGGTTGGGCCTTTGGCTCCTCCACTGAGTGTTAGTGCAGGTTGGGTCTTTGGTTCCTCCACTGAGTGTGAGTGCAGGTTGGGCATTTGGCTCCTCCACTGAGTATGAGTGCAGACTGGGCCTTTGGCTCCTCCACTGAGTGTGAGTGCAGGCCAGGTCCTCGGCTCCTGTAAATCCAGTGCAGGTAGTACCAGGCACAGTCCCCCCCACACTGTAAGTACAGAGGAAAAACAAGGATGTAACTACTAAACACATGGACACAGGGGTATCTGAGCCTCCTCTCATTGAGGTCACAGCACCCACAGAGGGTGAGCATTAACCTTCCCCATGTGTAGAAAGGTCTCGAAGAATCATATTGCACCCCTGTCTCCACTTCAAATTCCGGGACTGGAAGGTTCTAACTCCCCTTTCAAATCTGAGCCTTCATCAGCCCATGCCACTGCCAGCCTCCTATCTGCCAGTCTCCTATCTGCCAGTCTCCTATCTGCCAGTCTCCTATCTGCCAGCCTCCTATCTGCCAGCCTCAAGGAGTTGGGGATCCATTGGTTGAACAACCAGGAAATTTATATATATATATATTGTGGGCTGCCTCCTATTCTGCTTCCATTTGTCATTGAATCTGCCATCCTCATTGCCAAGATACATTGGAATATTGCACCGCTGGCACTAACACTCCAATTGCCTCTTTAGAGTCACTGCTGTGTGGCAATAATCAGGGTGGTGGTATCAATGACTTCTCTTCCCAATTTGGAGGCTGCCGTATTGTACAGAAACCTTGTACTTTTTACCATAGCTTTAGCAAAGTTGGCACAGACTAGCATTAAGTAATACGATCAGAAACTGCATCTCAATGACATCTGGTGACATCATCCATGACATCATGAACGCTGGCCTAAAACAACAACTTGCTTTATTCATTTGTCCCCCACTAGAAGCAAACCCCAGTGTTTGGATTGAACAGTTGTGAGTCTAATTCCTCCTGATTTCCTTTACTGAATGGGAACTGGAAGGATGAATTAAAGGGCAACTAATGCTGTAAATGTGATGCCCGTAGCTTGGCTGGGCTACCTTATGGTTCAGTGCCACAGCCTGGGAGATCACCAGTTCAAGGAGCTGAGATTTCAGTACAAAGCCCACCTTGTTGTCATATCAAACACAGGGCCCTACATACCATTGGGCATTGGGCACATGATCTGGCAGATCCCCCTCTTTCCATGGGGTCACAAGCCCACAGTAAATGTACAGCTTTTTCCCATGCGGATCAAATGGAATCATTTTGTCGCATCTCTGCACTACGGGCCCCCACTTAAGCTGCATCATTTTCCCATGCGCCTGAGCAGCTGATTTATATAACGTTTCCCTCTTGTCATTGGGCTGAGAGGGTCACTCACTGTTTATTAAATCCAAATTCTCTCCCTTTGTTTAGTCTGCAGTTTGCCCCTTTCCTGCCCCAAACTCCCATAAATCCTCAGCTTCAAGCTTCAGTGTTGATCCCCTTAAAGTCCCACATGGGAACAAGGGACAAGTAAACAGTGAACTTGAATAAATGTAGATGGGATGCGCTTACCCGCCTCACACTCACTGATACAATGATGATTAAAATAACAGGCAATCATTTTGGGACCCCTGTGTTAGAGTGTACAATTCCCCTTTAAAGGGCAAATCTCTAGCTATGGAACTCCATTGGTTATACCTTCATACAGGGGCCACCAATACAGGTTACAATACAGGACAGATTTTTATTCAAAAAAACATTCCAGAATTTATCCAGACTTAAGTTTTAATCATTCTTCCTGCTCCTCCTGCTCATTTACTTTCCCATTAATTAATACCCCAAATATCCTTTAGCCAATATCAGATGTTTGTGTTGGAGCCCATTGGAGCACCACCATTTGCTCAGGCCCATTTCCCCAAAACAAGGCAACAGAAATATGAAAATAGGGGGGCAGTTTGTCAACCCTCAAGAATTTGTCATTTACTCGTATGCCTACAGTTTTGTAGCCTCTTCCCTAACCACAGATGTGGCCACATGATCTCATATAAGAATGGTGGTGTTCACAATTGAGATACCATCATTAAAAAGACTTCTCATGACTTGAGGTACCAGTTTATTTTAATCTTGTACTTCCTTAAAGTGTTTCCTGTGAAAGAAGATCCCACCTATTCACTTTCAGGTTTATTCTTAGGCCAATGGCACATGAGGTGGTTTGACCACCATCAAAGGCAGCCCCACAGTCCATTAATCTTGACAGTGCTTAAGATATACATATACATTATTTTTATTGTTATTCATTTCCACCAAACTTCCCAAAATTCTCAGCTGGACTATTAGAAAACTTGGCCACATCTTTAGTGGTCTGATGAGTGATGTTCTTGAGATGATATCAGCTAATTAGTGTTCCACATACATCAAAGACTAAAGTTCTACTAACACGCTGAGACACCACAAATCTGCCAAAATCAACTGTTTTCGGTCAAACCCACTTTTTTATATGGTCATCGTTTGGTACGATGCAAATTCAAGAGGATTGCATGACCCAAACAATAAAGTGTCATTGGCTGATGACTATTTAGAGGTCACTGTCCAACCTTCATTGGATAAATATCCAACCAATAAGATTTCAAAGCTAGCGAAACCCTATGATTATTACAAAAGTTCTGTTGTTTTCTCCACTACAGGTCCCCGCCGGTTTTGATCCAGTGTTTCTTGCTGCAGAATATTTTTCTCAGTCTAGAGCGGATTTCCTTTGTTTTTATGCCATAAACGATGGGGTTTATGACAGGAGGCACCAAGAGGTAGACATTACCAAAGAAAATATGTAATGTTGGGAAAACCTCATTTATTCCAAACCTGTGCACCACCGACAGGCCGATGAGAGGGATATAATAGACTAGCACGGCACATATATGGGCTGCACAAGTGCTAAACGCCTTAAGACTGGCCTCTTCCACAAGGTCAACCACCGCTCTGATGATCAACAAGTAGGACAAGGCGATGAATAAGGAATCAATTCCCATGATGGACAGGATAATAAACAGTCCATACACCACGTTGACCTTATTATCTGCGGAAGTCAACTTCATGAGCTCCTGGTGTAAGCAGTAGGAATGAGTAAGAACATTGTTTTCACAGAAGGGTAGTCTCTTGATGAGTAGGGGGATAGGGATCATGACCAGAGCTCCCCTGAGTAGAATGATAAGGCTGATTTTGATGATTGTTTCCTCAGTGAAAACGGAAGAGTATCTAAGGGGGTGACAGATGGCCACATAACGGTCCACAGCCATGGCCACTAAGATCCCAGACTCCAGTGCCGAGAGGAAATGAATGAAAAACATCTGAAGTAGGCATGAATCAAAGAAGATCTCAGTTGAGTTAAACCAGAAGATACCCAGCATTCTGGGCATGGTGGTGTTGGCTAAGAGAAGGTCAATGACAGAGAGCATGCAAAGGAATATATACATGGGCTCACGGAGATCCTCTTCCACCTTGATGATGTAAAGAATGATACAGTTCCCGAAGATGGCCACGAGGTACATGAGGAACAGGGGGAACCCGACCCAGAATTGATCTTGCAGGTGAGGAATCCCGGTGAGGATGAAACTGGTGCTGGAGTTGGATGCATTAAATATACACATGATCTCTGTCCAATATGGCGTCTTTCAGGGAACTGTCATAGTCTGAAAGGAAGAAGTAGATTGCAGTTAATTCAATGTATTTTTGTTAAATAAAACATTTGGGGTTATTTATTATGCAAATGTGTCCACCATAAAAGGCCAGGCCCAGAGACAAGCAGTATCAGCCAGCTACACCTAATAACATGCAAATTTTATGGGGAAAATGTAAAAACTACAAAAAAAATTTACCTCTGCACTTTGCTCCTTTCTGTTAAATGAGGCGGCAAGAATTCAGCTTTAAAGGGCAATAGATTTGGTTTATTGAATCAACATGAGTCAGAGCCACAAACTGGGCCACTTGCTGTGAGTAAATGGGTAACAAGCTTGTTGTAACCGGACTCCAAGGACACAATATTTGCCTGTAAACACCCATCACTACGAGGAAAGTCACTTTGAAACTGTAATTTGCCACTTATAGCCTCTGTACCCGCTGCACCTCTGTCTATGGACTCATTGATGTGCTGTGTGTTTGAGGCAGTGTTTGGGTAGGATTTTGGGGGTAGTGTTTGTGTCTTGGGGTGGAGGTGAGTGTGGGAATGTGTTATCCCAACACAAGGAGCACCTACAGCTGCACATTGGGAGCCCAGTATTGAGAGCGAGACCTTGATGATATTTGTGGGAGGGGGTCAGTGGCAGGAGGGTTACACCATGCGTTACAGAATTTGTCTTAAACTTAACATTTAGGCTCAGTCTGGTGACCCCCCAAAATCTACTTGCCCCATGTGAGTAACTTTCACTGATATCTCTGATGAGCCAATGGCTTTGGGTTTTATTTGTAGCCCATTGCCCACAGTACGGCACTTTTCCATATGACAGGTACTCGCTGCACCTAGTTGGGGGCTGAAGGTTGGAGGCTAAGCGTACCCCCCACCCGCTCAAGAAGCCCTGAATTCATAAGGGCACATGGGACCTGTGGCTAGAGGCACCAAAAGGTGGGGGGTATGTGGAACATGGCTGTTTGTGCCTTTTATTTGCCCTTTACATCATGCTCCCTGCCAGTAAATTACCCCTATGGTTATTGAAGTTAAGTACCATCTTTAGTGCCCAATCACATGATGTCTCTGGCTTCTGCCTACTGCCCAGCACTCAACCTTTATACCAGTGATCCCCAACCAGTAGCTTGTGACCACCTTGTAGCTCCCCGACCCCTTGGATGTTCTCTCAGTGGCCCCAAAGCAGGAGCTTATATTTCAATTCCAGGTTTGGAGGCAAGTTTTGGTTACATAAAAACCAGATGTACTGCCAAACAGAAGCTCCTGTAGCTGCCAGTCCACATAGGGGCAACCAATAGGCAATCACATCTCCCCCAGGAACACTTTTCATGCATGTGTTGCTCCCCAACTCTTTTTACATCTGAATGTTGCTCACAGGTGAAAAAGCTTGGGGATCCCTGCTCTATACCTTGCCCAGCAGTGCCCTTTCACAATCAGAGTGCAACCAACTTCACCAACACTTAAGCCCACTCAATACTTTCCCACCTGCATTACTGCAACTCTCTCCCTGCCATGTGGATCGTCGCTGGACCATTCAGAACACAGGTGCCCTGATTGAATTTTCATCTTCTCATTTCCCTGTTCTTAGATTGATAACTCCTGGGACCCAAGGTCCCTAATTTCTGCCTTGCCTTCTGCAGAGAATGGGACAATTCTATAGACAAAGCCAAAATCATTTACCTTTTGCCTCCTGCGTGTTCCTGTTCCACATTCGGTGCCTCTCAAACTCCCGTGTGCTATTGTCAGGGGCTGCTGATCCTCCCTCACCCCAATATCTGTAGAAGGGAATGAAGATGAATGACAGAAGAAGATGGGCCCCACATGTATCTTCTCTACCAGCATGAACACATGGAACCAGAGCTGAGGGGCCACACTAGAAATCCAATGAGAACCTTGGAGAAGTCTGTCCGTCCTGCAGGTTCATCACTTACTAAAAGTTAAGCCCAGGGAATCATGGGAAGAGAATGTTTATTGCTGAGCTATAAAATCCAGATGAGAAGCAGCGGCGCAACTCTGTTTATGTTATGAAGCCTCCGAAAGCAGAACTAGCTGGTTGGGCCATAAACATCTGATAGGGAAAGATTTTACTGGGAAATTCAGATAAGGCTGGCAGCCCTCCAGCATGTCGTACGCTTGGCCTTCAGCCCAGGGAAAACTGCTCATCACATACACACTATGTTATCTTCTTACTCACTATGTAATCTCCTTACTCACTATGTTATCTCCTTACTCACTACTCACCTGTCCACAGCCCTGACCAAAGGCCCATTATACCCTGTCCTGCTCCACCTCCAGTGTCGGACTGGGAAAAAACCCGGTGGGCCCCGGGCTCTTGTGGGCCCCGCCGGCCCAGATCCGCTACGTAGTTTGGATGCGCGACCCCACTTTGTCGGGGGTCGCGTTAGAATAGAGGATCTGCGCATGCGCACAAAGCTATTGCTGCGCGCGTGCGCACAAACGCGGCGCCGCGTGCACGCGCACTGGTCCAATGAAGCACGCCGGATTGGCAGCGGGGGCCGGAGCAGGGCCCTGGGGCAGTAGCCCCGGTGGGCCTGAAGCCCCCCAGTCCGACCCTGTCCACCTCTGTCTCCGCAACTCTGTTGCATCATTTGTATATTTACCATTGTCAACTCTGAGTATCAATCATGTATTATAAGGGATAATGTACCCCCTACTGTAAATGATAAGGATATTAGAAGTCACTGAGGGGTTGTTCTGTGACCATATAAAGACACAAGGCTGCAGACTGAGTTATACAGGGAACTCTGAGTATCACTCATGTATTATAAGGGATAATGTACCCCCTACTGTAAATGATAAGGATATTAGAAGTCACTGAGGGGTTGTTCTGTGACCATATAAAGGCACAAGGCTGCAGGCTGAATTATACAGGGAACTCTGAGTATCACTCATGTATTATAAGGGATAATGTACCCCCTACTGTAAATGATAAGGATATTAGAAGTCACTGAGGGGTTGTTCTGTGACCATATAAAGGCACAAGGCTGCAGCCTGAGTTATACAGGGAACTCTGAGTATCACTCATGTATTATAAGGGATAATGTACCCCCTACTGTAAATGATAAGGATATTAGAAGTCATTGAGGGGTTGTTATGTGACCATATAAAGGCACACGGCTGCAGGCTGAGTTATACAAGGAAATCTGAGTATCACTCATGTATTATAAGGGATTTTATACCCCCTACTGTAAATGATAAGGATATTAGAAGTCCCTGAGAGGTTATATGACCATATAAAGGCATAAGGATGCAAGCTGAGTTATATAGGGAATTCTGAGTATCACTCATGTATTATAAGGGATAATGTACCCCCTACTGTAAATGATAAGGATACTAGAAGTCACTGAACTGAATGTACACAGTTAGATAAGAAGTTATAATTCAGGACATACAATTACTTTCCGGTGCAGTTATTGTGCAGGATCTATAAGGCGCTGGTCACTTTCTCACTTGTTCAATGTTCCCCATAAGGTTACGTTTGTGCTTAGGGACTCGGAAAGGCTGAGATTTATTGCTGTTTAATGAATATTTATTCCCTAGAGAGAGGCAGAAGGGGAGGGTGCAGGGTAGACTCAGGGGTGTCTGGGTGAGTGGAGCTCGGAGTCGGGTGCAGTTGTGCAGCTGGGAGTTGTCATAACAAAATATTAATGTGAGAAAAAAAGACTAAAAGTTGTAAAAATGTCCAACATTACAGGAAAAACACAGCCGAGACCTGAGATCTATTTATAACTAATTTTTCCCAATGTGATGTTTCTCTGTATATTTGCACGATCAGACTGGGAGTTCCCAGCACCCCTGAAAAGGGAACATAAACCTAGTGTTCCTTTTAAATGTGAATTTTTAAAGTGACAGTACATGTAACAATAGGGATTGGTTGCACTAGATACTGTAGGTACCTAATATATAGAGACAGACACTGGACAAGTTTTAGTTTCAGTCACTTTATATAATGCAGGAAAGACCTAGGGGCAGATTTACTAAAGGTCGAAATGGCGAACAGGCACAGGTGTCATTTTGCTAGCGAAAGAGACTGTCGCTAGCGTTCGTTCTCTATCACCAGGCAACTGGTAACTTCAAGCATTTGCACCAACATTTATAATAAAGTCCATGCAACTTTAAATTTCCCGCCGTATGCAAATTGACCTAACCGCAAGATCACTAGCGAATTTGTGATAGGCACAAACGAACGCTAGCGCATCTTTGCTATGAAATGCTCGCACTGCCGAAGTAACGCTAGCAAAAAGTCGCCATCGTTCCGTGCCCGGGGCACAACTTCATATATTAGTGAATTTGAGTAGTGGTAGCGAATTTGTGCCTGGCGAAGTGGTGCGATGTGTGCGAATCGGTCGCTGGCGACAATTTGATCTTTAGTGAATTTGCCCCCTAGTTTTAGGTTGAATGTAGCAGCACAGTATCCGTATGTACAAAGGTCATACGAATTTACTGCTGAGAGGCAATCAGAATGGAAGAAAATTAGAAGAGCTGCAGCTGCCCAGAAAAACTAAGTGCAGCTCTTCCTTCTTGCCCATTGCAACTGGGTAGATTCTCATTTAATGATATTTTAGTGACGTTGGCCACATTCTGACAGTTTCACATACAGGTGCCATATAGGGGGCCCCCATATTATAACCCATTGGGCACTTACCTGCCGGCACCGTCTCCCTGGTGTAACTGGCTGGGAATGAGATGTTGGCACCTGTTTGCTCCTTCATGCACTCAGCCACCTTCCCAGGCTGGGGAATATATAGGAAATGCTGGAGATCCTTCTGGGAGCAGAGAAGTGCTGGGAATGTCATTGAGCCAAGGAGCTGAGGAGCAATGGGGATTAGCAGGAGGGAGGGTGGAAAGCATGAGGGAGGATCGAGCTGATACCCCTGAGTGGGACTGGAATCTCCGCTGCGTGTGCCCAGGGAAAGGGGCCACAGATGGGCGGGGGCAGAAGTCTATTTTATTATTGTGGGTGCTGGTACCAGCAGGATTTTACGTGGGTATAAAACAGTGAAATATTTCTTCTCTATTCCGTAATGTAAATATTATTCTCCCTTTCTCCCAAGTGTCTGCAACTCCCGTCACGCTGCCAAATGCATCTCACTCTCCGGCCCATTCCCCCCCAAACTTTGCCTTTTTTTGGGCCAATGCACTGAGGGAATCTCTGAGCCCAGGACTCATTAGCTTGTGGCATATATAAATGCTGCTGGGGTCCCTTATTGAGGCTCATATTATATATATCCAATCTGCAGTTAAACTGCAACTCCCAGCATGACCTGACAGCCTTCAGCCACAACATCCTATCCTAGATCATGGAAACCACTTGGCTTGATTATTATGCAGCATTTCATATAAGGATGAGGAGAGTGTATTAGGGCTGGGCCCCATCACAGCTTTCGGATCACTTCCCTCTCCTAGTTGTGTCTATCACAGGACTCTCCTGCCTGCAGGGCTGTAAAGCTTATACCTGTGTGAGGCCATGAATTCTCTCTACAAGAGAAAGAACAGGGAGGGAGGCTCGGTGTTGGGGGAGAACGTAGAGCAAGTGGCAAATATTTATCGGAAAGTGGAAATTGCCCCCCCCCCAAAGCATCTGTGACTCCACGAACGTGCAGAGATCTGTTGCCCTTTGGTACCACCCAGTAGCCCAACCCTGTATGTCAGGCCGCTGAGCCTACCAACCAATTAACGAGGTGTACAAATTGGCCGCCGGCGCCCCAGAATTGGACGGCGATCCCTCCCGACCCCCTCCTGACTCCCCAGACCCCCCCCCGGGCCTTGCAAAAAAAGGTTGGGGACCGCTGCTGTACGTCAGCAGATCAGCACAAAGTTTAGGTTCCCTGCGAGGGAGTAAAACTGCCATTATCCAAGGATAATCCCTCTGGAGAGGGAGAGAATAGTTGCCTGATCAGGTATAATGGTAGGAAGCAGGACAAATGCGAGGCAGTAACTATGACTGCAAAGTGCTTTTATTGGGGAACATTGCACCACTAGTGCACCATTAGGGGTGCAGTTTTCCCCAATAAAAGCACTTTGCAGTCATAGTTACTGCCTCGGATTTGCCCTACTTCCTACCATTATACATGATAGTGTCATTTTGGGGTGTGGACACAGGACCCCCCTGCAGGAGAATCCACCTACAATCGATAATGGTGAGCTACAATATAGCTTTTGATTGCTATGGATACAACATGTATATCTCTAATTACATTATGTACTGTGTCTTTAAACTGATCATGTGACCACCAGAGCTTTACTGTCACTGAATATTCACTATGATGGTTTTCCAGAAAGCACTGTATTATATAATGAATGGATGTGATCTCATCTGTATATTTCTGCACAGTTTTTCCATTGGTGGATCCGTACCTGCTTCTGAGACTCCAAATATAGTTTAATTTTTTTCTACATCTGAAGGGAGTAAAATGTATTTATTTTTAGTTGTAATATTGGTGTGCTGACAGCGAGCAGATAAGCTATTGTTTCTCCTTGTCAATGTAACTGGAGGAGTCATGGCCAGACTTGGGTGCTATGCTTATATCTACCACTAGGTGGGACATGGGAGCATTTTTAGGAATGCAGGTGTCAGGGAGCTGTTAACCCTTTCCATTGTTCTACTGATGGGCTACTGGGGGGGGTGACATCATTACAACTTGCAGTGCAGCAGTATAGGAACTGAAGTTTATCAGAAGTCACATGGCTGAAGTCAGCTGGGACACTAAGAACATGTTTAGCCCATGTGAAATTTTCAACATTTTGAAAAATGTATTTCAATCCAGGGTTCTGCTGGATCAGCATAATTAACTGATGCATTTGGTAAAAACAGTACAGAATCCTTATAATGTATGTATGTCTTTAATTCCCCTAGTGTCACTAAATAAACACAGCTGCACCCTAACCCCAAATTATTCCTTTAAAACTTCTGGAGGCAGAATCCCATTTATTTACTTATTTATTATTATTATTATTAATATATTATTATTATTATTATTATTATTATTATTATCATTAACAACAATACTAGCCCCATAAAGCCAAGTTTCCCCTATATATAAGTGCTGCCCTCCTGTGGCAGAAAAGCAGAAATTATGAAAGGTCCAAATAGAACTGAATTAAACATCTGGGTATTTCTATGGGAGTAACTGAACAGCTGAGTATTTGGTTTGGAAAGACTCTGGAATGTGCAAAACCTTTTTTAATAAACATATATTGTAATAATTGCTGAAAATATTTTTTTTATAAACAGGCTCCTCACAAACAGGTTAAAAAAGAAGACCCAAGAGCTTGCAGTCTAAGAAGGCATGAAAGTCAGAGAAGACACCAGCAGAGGGCAGCAATGAGCTGTTCAGTCTGTCTCCCTCTAATTGTTGTTGGACTACATCTCCCAGTATGCAAAGACTGCCAGGGGATGCTGGGAGTTGTAGTTTTAACAACAGTTGGAAGCCTTAAGGTTTGATATCACTGACCTATTTACCATCTGCCCATTGCCTCTGGGGAGGGGGTAAATAGTTATTAAAACTACAACTCTCACCTGGCTATACTTCAAGATCCGCTCATTTGGTGAGTTCCCCAAATAAGTGTATCTCATCCCAATGTGGACACAAATAGGTTGGGCCTTATCAGATTGAGCCAGTTGTTTGGCCCCAGGGCCACTAGTCTGATCCAAGGGAGGCCTACAGAACCCATTGGGAGAGAAGAGCATAAACATACCAATGTGCTCCTCACCCAACAGAGATGCCTGATACATCTGGGCCATTTTCACCCAAATATCAGTTGGTCAGGTCATTTGAAGGGCCCAATACATGGCCCAATAAGCTTTACATGAACAAATGTCAGAAGCTGATCCGTGGTTCTGGCCCAGTGAGTGGAACACCACGGCTCTGCAGTATGGGAGCTGGAACAGATTTAGCACTGATGGGGTGATGAAGGTGGGGCAGGGGGGCTGGGACAGTTAACATGCCCAGAGAGTGTTTAGTTCCCCTTTAAATCCAACACAAGTCTGTGACAAAAACAAGACCCACATTTCACCATTGATGTACAGATGAAGCCATCGGGATTTCCCATATTGTCTCACCGTGTGCAGACAGTATAGTTTAGTGCTGAGTCCTGCCTCTAGAGGGTGCTAGAGTTTTTTCTGATGGACTCAGGCCATTGCTCTCTAACACCACCTAGAGGCAGGAATTAGCACTAAACAATGGTGTCTAAACACTATGGGAAATGCCAATGGCTTTATCAACCTATAAAGTAAATATTCACGAGCCAGTCATACTTTAATTACTGCAATCCCATTGGCTTGGACCTCAACCCTCCTTTTTCTAAAGAGCTGAACCATCTTCTGGCGGATTTGCTTGGTGTTGACGCTGTAAATCACAGGGTTGATGACGGGGGGCAGGAGGAGATAGACATCAGCCATGATGATAGCAAGGAGATGGGAGACATGGGTGCCCACCCTGTGCAGGACTGACAGGCCTATGAGGGGGATGTAGAAGAGCAAGACGGCGCACATATGGGCCACACAGGTGCTGAAGGCTTTTAGCCGAGCGTCGTTGGCTTTCATCTTGAGCACAGCCTGGAGAATCAGTCCGTAGGAGATCAGGATGAACATGGAGTCCACACCCTTAGTCATGAGCACGGCCAACAGCCCATAGACACTATTGATTGTGGTATCAGCACATGCCAAGCGTATGACGTCCTGGTGCAGGCAGTATGAGTGGGACAGCACCCGACTCTTGCAAAATGGAAAGCGCCTGGTGAGGAAGGGGATAGGGAAGACCACGCACACCCCCCGTATCACTATCACCAGCCCCATCCAGCCAGTGGCTGAGCTGGTAAGGATAGAGGCGTACCTCAATGGGTCACAGATAGCAATGAGCCGATCCACCGCCATCGCCACCAGCACCCCCGACTCCATGGCGGCAAATGTGTGCAGGAAATACATCTGGGTGAGGCAGAGCTCGCTGTAGATCTCATTGTAGTTGAAGCAAAAGATGCTGAGCATTGTGGGTAATGTAGTCAGTGACACCCCAACGTCAGTCATGGCCAGCATGGCGAGCAGCATGAACATTGGCTGGTGGAGGCCTCGCTCCATTCTAATGAGGAAGAGGATAGTGCAGTTCCCAAAAAAAGCAGTGGCATAAAGAACGCAGAGCAGAGGGGCAAACCATTGCTGGTGATCTCCCAGTTCTGGAATTCCACTCAGGATGAAGGTCCAGGACATGTTGGCGGGAGCTGCCATACTGTCATTGGGTAGAGTTACCTGGGAAGGAGCAACCGCATCAGTGGGAAATACCAGGACTCAGTATGGAGACAGTGTTATGTCCTCATGTCTGTGCAGCCAGCTGAGGGGCATTGGAATTCCGCTACTTTTTGCAAGGTCTGGCTGGCCCTGGGTGGAAGCAATAGGATAAACAGGGACACAATTAAAATTATAAATTAATTTCTGCAAAAAGAAGGGATTTGGAATAAAACTAAAGTTCAAGTTCTGTAGCAGCGGTGTCAGGCAGGGGCCACAAAGCCCAGGGACAGGAAATTAATGTAAATTGTGATTGTATAAAGTGTAAAAGTGTATAGTGTAATAATGTATAGTGTAATAGACTAGTGTAATAGGGTATAGTGTAATAGTGTAATAGTGTATAGTATAATAGTGTATAGTATAATAGTGTATAGTGTAATAGTGTATAGCCTAATAGCGTAATAGTGTAATAGTGTAATAGTGTAATAGTGTAATAATGTATAGTGTAATATGGTAAAGTGTAATAGTGTATAGTGTAATAGTGTAATAGTGTATAGCCTAATAGCGTAATAGTGTATAGTGTAATAATGTAATAATGTAATAATGTATAGTGTAATAGTGTAATAGTGTAATAGTGTAATAATGTATAGTGTAATAGTCAGCCCCGATTCTCACTAAGGAGCCGCCTGAGGCGGCTCCTGCAATGCCGCCCCCCCCTCACCAACTTACGTGTCGGGAGGGGAGACAGAAACACTATTGCGGAGAGCGCAATTGCGCTCTCTCGCAATAGTACAGCCGAATTTCAGCTCTTAAAGGTGCAGGAGCGGCTTTTTGCCACCCCTGGAATCCTTTCAGGCGCTGCCGCCTGAGGCGAGCGGCTCAGCTCGCCTCATTGGCGGCGCGCCCCTGGTAATAGTGTAATAATGTATAGTGTAATAGACTAGTGTAATAGGGTAAAGTGTAATAGTGTATAGCCTAATAGCGTAATAGTGTATAGTGTAATAGTGTATAGTGTAATAGTGTATAGTGTAATAGTGTATAACCGAATAGCGTAATAGTGTATAGTGCAATAGTGTAATAGTGTATAGTGTAATAGTGTATAGTGTAATAGCGTAATAGCGTAATAGTGTATAGTGTAATAGTGTATAGTGTAATAGTGTATAGCCTAATAGCGTAATAGTGTATAGTGCAATAGTGTAATAGTGTATATTGTAAAAGTGTAATAGTGTATAGTGTAATAGTGTAATAGTGTAATAGTGTAATAGTGTAATAGTGTAATAGTGTAATAATGTATAGTGTAATAGTGTAATAGTGTAATAATGTATAGTGTAATAGTGTAATAGTGTAATAGTGTAATAATGTATAGTGTAATAGTGTAATAGTGTAATAATGTATAGTGTAATAGTGTAATAGTGTAATAATGTATAGTGTAATAGTGTATAGTGTAATAGTGTATAGTGTAATAGTGTATAGTGTAATAGTGTATAGCCTAATAGCGTAATAGTGTATAGTGCAATAGTGTAATAGTGTATAGTGTAAAAGTGTAATAGTGTATAGTGTAATAGTGTAATAGTGTAATAATGTATAGTGTAATAGTGTAATAGTGTAATAGTGTAATAATGTATAGTGTAATAGTGTAATAGTGTAATAATGTATAGTGTAATAGTGTAATAGTGTAATAATGTATAGTGTAATAGTGTAATAGTGTAATAATGTATAGTGTAATAGTTTATAGTGTAATTGTTTAATTGTGTAATTGTGTAATAGTGTAAAAGTGTATAGTTGGGGTGATTCTGGCCTTTGTTCTACCCTGAGGGAGCCCCCCTTTGGAGCAGGTTGAGGTGCAACTGAGGATCTGATTTAAAAAACAGTATTTTAACTGAACAACCTCCACAACATACATGCTTTGACTAAAACCAACCAACTATTGTCGTGGCAACAGTTGCAAGACTCTTACAAAGCCCCTCAATCTGAATATTACCGATACCTGCAAATCAGAACTACATATCTTCCCTTTGGCCTGACAAAAAATTTCCTAATCCCACCATGTTTGAGAAAATGTGTTTACAAATACTCCCACGGGAGAAGGCTCTTTCTGCGTTATATGACCACTTGATTCACCTGGTTCCTATTAAGGACCTACGTTTTATTCAACTATGGGAAAAAGATTTGCGTATCTGCATGGAGGCAGATCAATGGATTGATATCATTAACGACAATATACATTGCTCGGTGAACATTTCCATTCAGGAAACCTCCCAGAAGGTACTACACCAATGGTATATGGTCCCCTCTACATTGGCAAGGTGGTACCCTACTTGCTCCCCCCTGTGCTTTCGGAACTGTGGCCGCCACGGTTCGTTTCTACATGTGTGGTGGGAATGCCCCAAAGCAGTCCGATTCTGGATACGAATATACACAATGATTACAAATGTGACAGGACTTTCGCTTAAGAAAGACCCGGGGGAAGCATTGATCAATAAGAGAATCCCAAGGACTAACAAATTCACCAGGAAATTGTTAACACATATTTTCTCTGCCTCCAAGCAGGTCATCGCTGCAGCCTGGAAGTCTCCCATCCTGGACTTTCCTGAGGTTAAAAGGAGGCTGGATATTGTCCTCATCCTAGAGAAATTGACTAGCTACACGAACGGTTCGCAGAAATCTTTCCACAAAGTCTGGTCCCCCTGGTTGTCCTACCGAAATATTTCCTCAACCTAATTTCTTTTGCATGTCCTCCCACTCTGACTCAGGGGAATCCCTAAATTTTCTTGCCCAATGCTGTCCCAGTTAGTGCAGAGATGTTGACAGTACTCACAAGTGTTATAGGCAACTGTTTATTCAGTTCTTGGTTTACTTTTGCTTATTTCTTTTCTCTTACTCCTTTTTCTGTTTCTTTTCCTTTTCTTTTTGTTTAATTTTCTTGTCAGCTACTTGGGCTACTCTACTATACTACTCAGGAATACATGTTATGTACTTATGTGCCATGATACTACTGCAGCCTGGGGATTGTCCAGTACCTGCAGATTCTGAGTTTGACTATGTGCCAATTTTTGCTACCTGCTGATATTTGAAAATAAAAATTTTAAATACAAAAAAAAAACAGTATTTTAGGGCTTTAGCACACACACAGATTCGGGGAGATTTATTCACCTAGCAACTAATCGCCTCTTCTTCGGGGGGTGACAATCTCCCCGAACTGCCTTCTCCCTGCCTATTAAAATGAAAAAACGCCTGCGGCAATGCACTCGCGACGCTTCGATTTCCGAAGTTGCCCAAAGTTTCCTCATGAGGCAACTTCGGGTGACTTAGGAAATCGAAGCGCTATTACACTATAAACTATTAGCAGGCAGAAGGCAGGGAGAAGGCAGTTCGGGAAGATTGTCGCCCCGAAGAAGAAGCGATAAGTCGCCAGGCGACTAAATCTCCCCGTATCTGCCCGTGTGCTAAGTTACTAGGGGTGGCTTTTTGTTGCCCCTGGTAACCCCTGCAGCACCTCAGACTGTTGTTGCCTAGCATCTTGAAAATAGTGTTAAAATGTGGTCACATCTACTGAAGTTACACAAAAGGTCTGGAAAAGTTAAAGAAAGAGACAATCAAGTTAATGAAGTGACTGAATGAGAAACAGGAGGACAGGAATAGTCTGAATCCCATAATGATATCAGGTATTTATTCTCTTTTTTAGAAGAGTTGCTAAGGATTCATTGCCCCCCCACCTGTATTGGATGGGCGACTTATGTACTAAAGACTCACAGCCAAGTGTTCAGTTACAATGAGTGAATCCAGTCCAACAAACACTGGATCCAATAACCACAGTGATTCCAGTTGGCACCAAACGTGATTAGAATTTTCTGTGTTTATTCCAAAATCTCCTGCTGCATCAATGGAATTTCCCTGACAAAACTGATAAGCGAAACGCGTTGGGCACCGAGCAAAGCAGGAACCTGCAACCGGGGGCGCACGGAAATGGCCGGATCAAGAGGGGTCCTGGAACTCAAGCGCCGAATTCAATTGTATGTGAGTGGGAATTCTGGGAATGTGCCGTAGCCCCGGTGGGCCCTGGGCCTCCATGTCTGACTCTGCTGGGCTTGAATCTGTCACCATTGATCTGGTTTCTATGGAAACAGGTGCATTTTAGGGAGCAGTTTGTGGCCAGTATAAAAGTATCCAGAACAGGTTTGGGAAGAGAACCCCCTGCCGCATGGGGGGAAATGCACAGACTCAGGATGATGAGTTTAAAGGGCAAGTCAAGCCCAAAATCAAAATGTGCCCAATAAAAGAAAACATTATTCTAAGCAACTTTGCATTGTACATTTATTACAAATTTTCTATGCTTTTTACGTTATTTGTATTGCTATTGAAAGCAGTGTCTGTCCCTTTCTATTCTCTGCACTGCTGGTTCAGACTGTTGATACAATGAAAGACAAGGCAGATAATTAAAGGGGTGTTTTACCTTTAAGGTAACTTTTATTATGTTATAGAACAGCCAATTCTTAGAAACTTTTCATTATTTATTTTTTAAAGTTTTATAGTTATTTGCCTTCTGACTCTTTGCAGCTTTCAAATGGGCATCGCTGACCCCATCTAAAAACACAAATGCTCTGTAAGGCTACAAATGTATTATTATTGTTACTTTTTATTCCTCATCTTTCTATTCAGGCCTCTCCTATTCGTTTTCCAGTCTCTTATTCACATCAGTGCATGGTTGCTAGGGGAATTTGGACCTTAGCAACCAGATGACTGAAATTGCAAACTGGAAAGCTGCTGAATAAAAAGCTATCACTATCACTATCTACATTATACTAACAGTTAATTTAAAGGTGAACAGCCCCTTTTAACAGACCCATCTTTGCTGCTGGAGAACTAAGACTTTTGCAAGATTGTTTAAAAAGTAACAACCAATTTTGCTTTCAGTAGCAATTGTTTTTAAACAGAACTTTAAAATGTAATACATGTGGAACTTTGCTTAGAATTATGTTTCCTTTTATTGGGCACATTTTTATTTGGGGGTTGACTTGCCCTTTAATGAAATGTAGTAATTAATATATAAATAATTAGTGAGATCAGAGCTGTGGCCCCTCCTCTTCCAGGTTCCCCCCAGAATCTGTTTTATCTCCAGCTTTACTTTTATGGTATCAGTTGACCTGTGGCCCCAGCATTGCAGGGGGCCCCTATTGAGGGAGGTCAGTTAAATAAATAACATATTATATTAGACAACAATTATTGGCCATGCGGCAGCCCCCCGGTTGTTAAAGAATGAAGGTGGTCGCCAGACAGACACGGCGCCATCAATTTCTGGCTCTGCCTATAAATACATTTTATTATTATTATTAATAATAATAACTGACCCATTTAATACTGATTGTTACAGCGCCACCTACTGGATATTACATGTTATATTTCCACAATACAATAAAGGAACCGAATGTTCCAAATTACATTTATATAGGAAAATAAAGACACTGAGAACTTATCTCTGTCTTGTTGGGAAAAGCCCATTAACCATATCATGTTTCTATAAGCAGAACATCTGCAAACAATGGAAATTAAAAAAACGTGATAAAAAAAGGGGAAACTAAACCCTATCAAAAAATATTTGATCGTTAAACCCATTGCAGGAAATAGAAAAACAGCTGGAGGGACACAGGCTGGATATTAGGGCCCCAGTCTTTCTGTATTATACATGGGGCCCGTCCTCACTCACTCTGGTTCTGGGACACTAATCAGTTTCCCAAGATGAATAGGAATAAACTCACCTCAGGCAGAAAGGCTTGTTTCACGTAGCTGCTGCTGCCTGGAGTGCCTTTCATAAAGCCCTGCACAGTCTGTAGCCAATAGGAAATATGGATTTACATTCAATACTTGCCACAGGGCACAGGTGCCAAGACATGTTCTATGTGTGACCCAAATACAGAGTCGCTGCTCCGGCTCTGAGCTCAGTCTGTACCCCCGGGCGTCAGTACAAGGATACGTCAGCGAGAGCATTTAAACTCTGTTTATACCCAGTAAAGCTCATATGTAACCCCAGTGTATAGATCCCTAGGGGCACAGCTGTGCCAACTCCTGCCACCCTGTAACACTCCCGGGAGTAGAAGAAAACTCCTGGAGATAAATAAGTTTAAGAACTACAACAAAATAAAATTGCCCTGAGTGATACATTTAGCCCAAATGAATGACCACCATAACGTGAATATAAAAGGTGACTGTACCTTTAAACATAAATATTCAGAGGTGATTGTAGGTTCTATTTCCCACAAGCTTCTATGAAGTCATCCCTGGCTCACCTTGCAGTTTCATTCTTGCCTAAGCTGCCATTGTCTCTCAGACCGACTGGCTTCTGCCTCCCTTATCATATCCCATAGGATTCCTGTTGTTTTATTATGCCTTATGAGAAGCAGAAGACAGTAATTCTATTGTCGGATCATGTTGCAGCATTGATGCAATGCGACACGACTGTCAGATGCAGACGCTGCATCGAAGTGACGCCTGCGTTTTTGCGCAGCGCATCGGATTGCGTCGGAATCGTTCGTGGAGTGGTTCACCTTTGAGTTATGTTTAGTATGTTAAAGAAGCCAGTTCTGAGATATTTTTCACTTGGCCTTCATTTTTTTCTTTTCTATAGTTTTTGAATTCTTTGCGTTCTTCTTCTCACTCTTTCCAGCTTTCAATTGGGGGTCGCTGACCCCATCTAAAAAACAAATGCTCTATTAGGCTACAAATGTATTGTTATTGTTACTTTTTATTACTCATCTTTCTATTCAGGCCTCTCCTATTCATATTCTAGTCTCCTATTCAAATCAATGCATGGTTGCTAAGGTAATTTTGACCCTAGCAACCATATGGCTGAAATTGCAAACTGAAGAGCTGCTGATTAAAATCTTAATAACTTAAAAAACACAAATAATAAAAAATAAAAAAAACAATTGCAAATTGTCTCAGAACATCACTCTCTACATCATACTAACAGTTAACTCAAAGGTTAAATAACCACTTTAACAGCATTCCTCCAGCAAAATCTTACACTGAAATTATTATATTATTATTTGAATTTGAAATTTGATGTGGGACTAGACATGTTCTTAGTTTTCCAGGTACCCTAAGTCATGTGACTTGTGCTCTGATAAACTTCAGTCACTCTTTACTGCTATACTGCAAGTTATAGTGATATCCCCCCCCTTTCTCCCCCCACCTTTGTAGCCAAACAGTACAATAAGAGAATAGCACTCAACAATAAAATACCCAAGTCCGGCCATGACTCCTTTGGTTACATTGAATAAAGGAAACAATAGCTTATCTGAAAGCAGTTTCATTGTGAAGTGCTCGCTCTTTCTGAAAGCACAGGATCAGGCACAATGATCTGAGATGGTGCCTACACACCAATATTACAATTAAAACAATACATTTATTGGGTCAAGAACAAAAATTGTAAATGGCAGAGTGATTTCTTTGTAATTTACACAGTGAAATTTATTAATAAAAACTATACCATAAAAACATGACAATGACTCTTATTTAACTATACCATAGACTGGTTCAGATACAATGATACAATACAGTAAATAAATAAAATTCTTTTTATATAACAATGCGCATAGGAGTTGTATCACCTCTTAGTAGTAAAATAGAATTAGTTGCTAATTTTAGGGGTCATTTCCCTGATTAAAACAAGGGCCATGCTATTCCTGGGAGAGGCTTTGTTTACTGACAGCTTTATAGTTTGTTGCAGTACCACCTTCCACCAGTTTAAGCCGTTAGCCAATTTACCATGGTCCTGTGCATAATGGTTTGATGGGTGAGTAACATTTAAAGGAAACATCTCCCAAGGGTAGTGGCCTTGATTTAATCAGCAGAAAAAGATCTAGATCATATCACGAAAAGGAAGATACAATCCCATTACAATCTACAAACCTAGAAGAAACTATAATTGTCCATTTGATTTGAGACTTTGATGGACCATGAGGTTTATCTATAACAGAAGAGATGAGTCCAACCCAGACTGGGCATGTTTAGCTGCCAGTGCCACCATAGGAACCAGAAGAACATACGTTCTGAGGTCCCTATTGGTGACTATTCACTAGAGGAATGTTGCACGGATACGGTGGCTCATGTGTGTAAAGCTCTGACACGGTTGTGGCGGTGGAGTCGTTCAAAGCTTCCACGGATCTGCTTGCTCTTGATGCTGTATATAATTGGGTTAAACATTGGTGGGATCAGTATATAGACACTGGCCATGAATATTTTGAAAGAAGGAGAGAGATGTGTCCCAAACCTGTGTATAAAGGACAAGGCAACCACCGGGACGTAGAATAAAAACACAGCACAGAGGTGGGAGATGCAGGTGTCGAAAACCTTGTAGCGATCTACCCCAGAAGTCAAGCTAAATACAGCCTTCATGATCAGCACATATGAGATGAAGATCAGGATGGCATCAAATGTCACGGTAGACAGGATAATGACCAAGCCATATGCAATGTTGAAGGTGTTGGTGCCATCACAAGCCAATTTCATGACGTCTTGGTGTAGACAGTAAGAATGGGACAGCTGGTTGCCCTTACAGTAGGGCAAGAGCTCAAGGCTATAAACCAATGGAATGTGAATGACTATGCTCCTCAAGGCTGAGGCCACCCCGATCTTCACAACAATAGAATTGGAAAGGATTGATGAGTATCGCAGTGGGTCACAGATGGCTACAAAGCGATCAAAGGCCATGGCCAGTAACAGTCCCGATGAAACCACAGAGAGAGTTTGGACAAAGAACATCTGCAGCAAGCACAAAAAAGATCGGATCTGCCTGGAGTTGAACCAGAAGATATTCATAACAGTGGGGCAGGTGGAGGCCGAGAAGAGCAAGTCAGTAAAGGACAACATAGAGAGGAATAGAAACATAGGCTGGTGCAGCATATAGTCCTGCAGTATCACAACAATGACCAGTCCATTCCCAACAATGGAGGTAGCAAACATGACAAAGTATGGGATGGAAATAAAACTGTAAACCTCCTCCAGCCCAGGGGCACCAAGTAGGATGAATGAGGACGGCAAGTGACTGCTGTTGTACACTGACATGGGATCCACTGGGTTTTCTTTAGAAGAACCTGCTGAAAAAAAGGAAAGTCCATTGTAGACATTATATTTCTGCCAGGGTGATATTGTCCTGATGGGAATGATAGTTATCTTGGAACATTTCCCCTCCTAGTAATGCAGCATACTGTATCACTATATCTAGTTGGGGACTATATTTATTACACCTATTTATGTGCTTTATGTTAACTGGGTGCAAAGATATCTATATGGGGCAACTTGAGCTATTACAATTGGGTAATATGTTGCTTTGAATGAGGATTGGCCAGATGAAACATCAGGGGTATCTGTGTGAGGTTGGGTTCTCATTATGGGACATCCAAAGCTATATCATTAAGCATCAAATAGAAACAGTTTATAATATAAACAGCTGACAGTTGAAGGGTGACACATACAGTGCCGTTAGAGTTCTTGATAACTGATTATATTAACGGACATTAATGTACTAAGCTCTCAGTCGAGCTCCTCTCACTCAGTAATTCATGGGATAAATATTTACACTGCAGAAATAAAGGCTGATATACACATTGAAGAGCCAGTTAGGCCTGGGAAATTAAATTTGCACTGACTGCTTGGAAGGGACCAAAAATATATTTTGTAGGACCCAGTAAATCTCTGACCACAAGCTCAGTAGTTGTTATGGGCCCTTTTGAGATGGACTTTATACCTACTGAATAAAATTAACCTCCCCCCCACGAAGAAATACTCCCTACTTGCTGCCCCTATTATTTATGACTTATAATTGGGAGGGGTATGCAACTGACAGTTAATGTATTCAGGTGTAGTAGTGGCATTTCCACGGGTTCCTTAGGGTTCAGGGAATCTCAAACGGAATGTCTTCTATACCAGACCAGCAAGTACTCATAATAGAGGGGTGGTTTCAATGATGTAGGTGGTTCCTCTAAGGGCCCTAATATCTTTTTAAATATCCCCTTGGATTCTTGCATGGAGTAAGGAGTGATAACAAGATTTAGACACATAAATCAAATTCATCTGATTTGCATTCAATGTAAGTTTCAAGTTGGTGACAAAAGGAGGGCCCTGGTTATACCCACCTATGTCTAATGTTTGGGTGGTTTCTAGTTTAGACCTCATATTTCTAATGCCCAGAGGCCACAGCTAGTTCTCTATGTGCCCCTCGATGAGATTGAGGAGACAAGATATGAAGAGAATATTGTTATATATATCTCTACATCAGTGATCCCCAACCAGTAGCTCATGAGTAACATGTTGCTCCCCAACTCCTTGGATGTTGCTCCCAGTGGCCTCAAAGCAGGTGATTATTTTTGAATTCCAGGCTTGGAGGCAAGTTTTGGTTGTATAAAAACAGAGCTTAAATGTAGGTTGACAATCCATATAGGGGCTACCAAATGGTCAATCACAGCACTTGTTTGGCAGCCCAAGAACATTTTTTTATGCTTGTGTTGCTCCCCAACTCCTTTTCCTTCTGAATGTTGCTCATGGGTTGTAAAGGTTGGGGTTCCCTACTATACATCATGGGAGACCAAGGGAGATGCTGGTTGGGTTGTGCATGCATATGTATATATGTACTTTCTTTCCTCCAAATTGTCCTCCAACAATGCTTATTCTTCATATGGAGTTGTTAATTTCTTCTATTGTACCTATACATGTATATACGTTTCCTTCAATATTCTCCTCTAATATTACTCCTTTACAAAGAGTTGTAGATTGAGAATCATCTATTGTTTCCTTCAATGCCTTTGGATGTCTATTATTTGCATATTGTTTTTAATGTCCTTTCCCTTCTTTCTATTGGTTAATTAATGTACTGCGCTTCCAACTGAACAAACTAATTACAGGTTATAGAAAAGACCAACCCACCAGAGCCCCCTTTAGACACATTCAAATGCAAAGAGAGTTGGGGAGCAACACAAGCATGCATACATGTTCCTAGGGGTGACAAATGCTGTGATTGGCTATTGGTAGCCCCTATGTGGACTGGCAGCTACAACTGTCTTTTAGACAACTAAAATTGCCTTCAGACTAGGAATTCAAAAATAATCACCTGCTTTGAGGCCACTGGAAGCAACAGCCAAGGGGTTGGTGAGCAACATGTTACTCATGAGCCACTGGTTGGGGATCACTGGATAGAGGAAAAGAAGTTTAATTTAAAGGAACAGAGTAGGAGGTTCATCACAGTCAGGACAGTGAGGTTCAGTGAGGTTGGGGAATGCACTGCCGGGTGATGTTGTGATGCTGATTCAGTTAATGACTATAAGAGGGACTTGGATGATTTTTTGGACAGACATAATATCAAAGACTATTGTGATACTAAGCTCTATAGTTAGTATAGGTATGGGTATATAGAATTTATGTGAGAGTAGGGAGAGGTGTGTGTATGGGGCTGGGTTTTCATTTTTAACCTAACTTAACTATGTAACTAGACAGTACAGCAGGGACATTCCTGCTCAGCATTTCCTACTGTATTTGTCATTAAAATTATAAATTGTGTAATTTATCATATGAAGACTGCAAAGTAATGTAACTGTAGAAATATATCAATCACTGCAATAGCATTTACAATTAATGCACTATAAATCTGTCTAACTATCTATCCATCTATCTATCTGAGGACAGTCCCCTACCAAGAGAGGGGGAATGAGTGATTCATTGGTGGGGAGGAAAAGGAGATTTTCCTGTAAGGGCAGTCGGGGGGAATGAGTGATTCATTGTTGTGGAGGAAAGGAGATTTCACCATCAGCATTGGAAGGGGTTCTTTACTGTAAGGACAGTCAGGTGATGGGATTCCCTACCAAGAGAGTGGGAACGAGTGATTCATTGTTGGGGAGGAAAGGAGATCTCACCATCAGCATAGGAAGGGTTTCGTTAAATTTAGGACAGTCAGGTGATGGAACTCCATCCGATATATTCGATTTATGATGTTATTGGTATTCTAATATAAAAAACCACCAAGAAAACCATCCACTGCAATATATTTATTACTCTTGCCTGTATGAAATAGTCGCTGCTCACACCTCACTGTACCCCACTGTATATTTTAAACATGTTCAGGGTCAGAACAACTTGTTTAAAATATATATCTAGATATATCTGATACATTGTTTCTGGAGTCAGAACCAGCAGTACAGTGAAGAGAAAGGGACAGACCCTGGGAAAACTCAGTGCACAAACAGGTTTTGGGTGAATTTCCCCTTTAAATACCACCATATTTGGACAAACAAGTTTTTTGTTTTATTTAAATGGGAGAGTATTTCTTAGCAGGTTATACATGGTTATAGGAGAGGGATCTGCCCCCCAACTAACAATCCTACAGGCTGAATAGAGATGTCCCCCCATGACTTACCTTGGCCAGAGAGAGGGGGGTGCGATGCCGCTGGCACTCGGTGCTGTGTCTCCGTATAACAGAATCTGCCGGGGCTTTTATAGAGACCAAGTGAATATCAGGTCCCCGGGGGGATGCACATTAGTGTATAGGAGGGAAGTGCATCTAACTAATTATAATTGCATGTGTCTTTAACGAATTTAACCTCTTATTGCCTGTAACCTCACTGATCGACAGAGCATGGGATTAACTCAATTTTATGCAGTATTTACTGTGTGTGGGTCCTGAAAAGATTTTTCTGGGGGGGGGGGGGCACAGTAACTTATTTTTATGTCTCCTGCATTGCTCTTGGTTAGGTCATATTATCCACTGAAATCCTCAGGGAGAAAGAATAGATCATAAGCTTCCAAGCCCAGCTGCATTTTGGGTGCCTCTGTACAAATGGTTTTATCTTTCAGAAGAATCAATATTTTATTAACTGGCCTTCAGGCTGGGCCCCCTTAGCTTATAATAAGGATACAGATATATAGAAACATTGGGGTATCACCCTGCTATATTTCCAGGGGTACCCAGGGTACAAATAATCAATCACCCCAAATATCCCCCTAACTGACCTTCAGACTGGGCCCCCTTAGCTCATAACAAGGTTACAGATATATAGAAACATTGAGGCAACAGTCACCCTGCTATAGTTCCAGGGGTACCCAGGGCACAAATAATCACTCACCCCAAATCTCCCCCTAACTGACCTTCAGGCTGGGCCCCCTTAGCTCATAACAAGGTTACAGATATATAGAAACATTGGGGTGTCACCCTGCTATAGTTCCAGGGGTACCCAGGGTACAAATAAACACTCACCCCAAATCTCCCCCTAACTGACCTTCAGACTGGGCCCCCTTAGCTCATAACAAGGTTACAGATATATAGAAACATTGGGGTAACAGTCACCCTGCTATAGTTCCAGGGGTACCCAGGGCACAAATAAGCATTCACCCCAAATCTCACCCTAACTGACCTTCAGGCTGGGCCCCCTTAGCTCATAACAAGGTTACAGATATATAGAAACATTGGGGTAACAGTGACCTGGATTGGAATCAAAGTCAACAGAGAAGAAAACCTTGCTGGGATATTGTGCCCAGTGAAATGCCCAGGTTCTTATCTTTAATAGTTGCTGATGTCATTCCCATTCCCATTCACTCAGGAGCTAGATGTGTGCAGGGTGCCATGGCTGCCTTACAGCTATAATCAGAGCCACCACAGACCACATACTGGGCCACTTGTACTACAATTCTTTCTTGTGCTCTGGAAAGTTTCTATACAACATAGTGGGTTTTGTGGAGCAATACCTGGAGACTCTGATGCTATTGTTTCCTTTGATTTGTTCTTCATTACTTGGCCATACATTTGGAGAGCTGGCAAGTTTACAAGAAGGCCAGATATATATGTATTCATCGTAATCAACTGATGAAAATGTCCCTCAAACCCCGCCATTTTGTGTCTTGTGTGTCTTCCCCTTCACACATCTGTACACACATTGAACAATGAGAACAATAGGAATTTGAGATTTGGTCCATACCTGGGTAGTGGCAATGATTCTTCAGATTCAGAGCTTTTCTTACTCTTACAAGGCTAGTTCTAGGAGATCTATTTACTAAAGTTGAGTCAGTCAGCCAATCATCGTATTGCATTCTGGACCCATGCTCCACTTTAATGGTGACTATCAGTATTTAATCTCTCGTGTTTATAGAATGACAACCAGAGAGGCACCAGAGAATGAAACCAACCTTGGTTTTGACCAGGAGAATCAAAGAGACATTAAGCTTTAAAAATAGCCGGTGCTTAGAACATTCTGTCTGGGAATTGACTGGTACATTGACTGGTACATAATCACCTCTATGTGTACATGGCTACTTTAAGCCTGTTGATATCTCTGTACAGTGGCCTGCTGATCCCATAGTGGGATTCCAATATATGACACAGCTCCAGTCAAGATAATAATCTAAAAAGCCTTTATTTGCACATGGCTTCAGGATCTGCAACAAACATGACGTTTCGGGCTCACCTGTAGCCCTTTTTCAAAATTTTGAAAAAGGGCTACAGGTGAGCCCGAAACGTCATGTTTGTTGCAGATCCTGAAGCCATGTGCCAAATAAAGGCTTTTTAGATAATTATCTTGACTGGAGCTGTGTCATATATTGGAATACTTCGTGAAGTCGGTTGGACAGTGGGCCACTGGACACGTGCACCGCCAGAATCACTAAGAGGTTAAAAAGTGGGTGAGTGCTGACTAAAAAACTTATTTGATCCCATAGTGGGATACAGGTTATGGACAAAGCTAGGGATTCTGGTTATGGACAAAGCTAATATATAACAATGTTATACAATTCAGAAGGCACTGGGACCCTTGGTTGGAGGGGTTAAAGATAATCACAACCCGATATTGTAAGATACTTGAGATACTTGTAACAGCAGAAAGAGCTAGGGTAGCCCAAGTTTGAGAAGGATCTAGTATATGAGTTACTAGAGAATCAGCTAGGATGGCACTGGTTGGAGAAGGATCTAGTATATGAGATACTGGAGAAGGAGCTAGGGTTGCACTGGTTTGGGAAGGATCTAGTATATGAGATACTGAAGAATCAGCTAGGGTTGCACTGGTTTGAGAAGGCTCTAGTATGTGAGTTACTGGAGAAGGCGTTAGGATGGCATTGATTTGAGAAATATCTAATATATGAGTTACTGGCGAATCAGCTAGGGTGGCACTGGTTTGAGAAGGTTCTAGTATATGAGTTACTGGACAAGGAGTTAAGGTGGCATTGGTTTGAGAAGGATTTAGTATGTGAGTTACTGGAGAAGGTGTTAGGATGGCATTGGTTTGAGAAGGTTCTAGTATATGAGTTACTAGAGAATCAGCTAGGGTGGCACTGGTTGGAGAAGGATCTAGTATGTGAGTAATTGTGAGTATGTGAGTATATGAGTTACTGGACAAGCAGTTAAGGTGGCATTGGTTTGAGAAGGATCTAGTATGTGAGTTACTGGAGAAGGCGTTAGGATGGCATTGGTTTGAGAAGGATCTAATATATGAGTTACTGGAGAATCAACTAGGGTGGCACTGGATGGAGAAGAATCTAGTATATGAGTAACTGGAGAACCAGCTAGGATGATACTGGTTTGAGAAGGATCTAGTATATGAGTTACTGGACAAGGAGTTAAGGTGGCATTTGTTTGAGAAGGATTTAGTGTGTGAGTTACTGGAGAAGGCGTTAGGATGGCATTGGTTTGCGAAGGATCTAGTATATGAGTTACTAGAGAATCAGCTAGGATGGCACTGGTTGGAGAAGGATCTAGTATATGAGATACTGGAGAAGGCGCTAGGGTGGCACTGGTTTGGGAAGGATCTAGTATATGAGATACTGGAGAAGGAGCTAGGGTTGCACTGGTTTGAGAAGGATCTAGTATATGAGTAACTGGAGAATCAGCTAGGGTTGCACTGGTTTGAGAAGGCTCTAGTATGTGAGTTACTGGAGAAGGCGTTAGGATGGCATTGATTTGAGAAATATCTAATATATGAGTTACTGGCGAATCAGCTAGGGTTGCACTGGTTGGAGAAGAATCTAGTATATGAGTAATTGGAGAACCAGCTAGGGTTAAAGAGGTGGTTAAAGATAATCACAACCCGATATTGTAAGATACTTGAGATGCTTGAGATACTTGTAACAGGAGAAAGAGCTAGGGTAGCCCAAGTTTGAGAAGGATCTAGTATATGAGTTACTGGAGAACCAGCTAGAGTGCAACTGGTTGGAGAAGGATCTAGTATGTGAGTAAATGGAGAACCAGCTAGGGTGGCACTGGTTTGAGAACGATATGATATATTATTAAGTAGGGATGTAGCGAACCGCCGATAATGTGTTCGCGAACGCCGTTCGCGAACACCGGCAAAAAATGCGAACAGTTCGCGAACTTCGAACATCCGAAAATCGTTCGATTCGAACGATCGAAGGATTTTAATCGTTCGATCGAACGATTTTCGTTCGAATCGAACGAATCGTTCGATTTTTAGCGACCGAATGGTCAAATGGTGCGAACGATTTTGAACCGCGAACGCCCTTAATGCGAACGTCGCGCGACGTTCGCGAACTTGCGGCGGACGCGAACAGCCGATGTTCGCGCGAACAAGTTCGCCGCAGAACAGTCCGCGACATCCCTATTAGTAAGTTACTGGAAAAGGCGTTAGGGTGATACTGGTTTGAGAAAGATCCAGTATATGAGTTACTGGACAAGGAGTTAAGGTGGCATTGGTTTGCAAAGGATCTAGTATGTGAGTTACTGGAGAAGGCGTTAGAATGGCATTGGTTTGAGAAGGATCTAGTATATGAGTTACTAGAGAATCAGCTAGGGTTGCACTGGTTTGAGAAGGATCTCGTTTATGAGTAACTGGAGAATCAGCTAGGGTTGCACTTGTTTAAGAAGGATATATGAGTAACTGGAGAATCAGCTAGGATTGCACTGGTTTGAGAAAGATCTAGTATGTGAGATACTGGAGAAGGAACTAGGGTTGCACTGGTTTGAGAAGGATCTAATATATCAGTAACTGGAGAATCATCTAGGGTTGCACTGGTTTGAGAAGGCTCTAGTATGTGAGTGTAATAAAAAAAGCTCATCCTGGTGGTCTAGGGGTGTGGCGGGGACGCCCGCCGCGCCGCTCTTCTTCCTGC
Source organism: Xenopus laevis (assembly GCF_017654675.1). Classification (NCBI taxonomy): domain Eukaryota; kingdom Metazoa; phylum Chordata; class Amphibia; order Anura; family Pipidae; genus Xenopus; species Xenopus laevis. The sequence continues at coordinate 180,539,391 of NC_054373.1, forward strand.
GATGTCGCCGCTCCTTAGGGCACGCGCACATCTCTTGTCATTCTTATAGACACGGACGCGCTGGCGTGATGATGTCAGCGCGCGCAGGCGCGCAATGGCGCGAAATTCAAATGCTTAAAAGGGGATTTTGGCTTTTAGATCACTTCCCGTGATAGGAGTTTGTTCCTGGTGCTTCCTGAGCTTTGCTAATCCTGTTTTGAACCTGTTTGATTCCTGTTGTGACCCCTGCCTGGCTTTTGACTATTCTGACCTCTGGATCCTGACCCTTGCCTGATTACCGACTACCTCTTCTGATTGAACCCTCTGATTGACTTCCTGGTTTGACCCTTGCCTGCCTGACTATGTTTATTCTCTGCCTGCCCCGACCCGACCTGATCTGACTACTCTTTTGCCTAAATGCCTTGTACTACGACCTTCTGCCCAAAGACATTGCTTTACAGTCGTGCCCCTCTGCCTATCCAGAACCTATTGCCTTGCACCTCTCGTTTAAGACCTGGTGGCATCCAAGTAGCTGAGGGCTCCTCGCAAAGCCAAAGGCGGTCACACTACAGGTGAAGTACGAGCCGAGACCAGGGTGCTTGGCATTTGTTCTGGTGTTGGGTGCCGACCATTACAGTGAGTTACTGGAGAAGGCGTTCGGATGGCATTGGTTTGAGAAAGATCTAATTTAGTTAATGGAGAAGAATCTAGTATATGAGTAACTGGAGAACCAGCTAGGGTGATATTGGTTTGAGAAGGATCTAGTATATGAGTTACTGGACAAGGAGTTAAGGTGGCATTGGTTTGAGAAGGATCTAGAATGTGAGTTACTGGAGGAAGCGTGAGGATGGCATTGATTTGAGAAGGATCTAATATATGAGTTACTGGAGAATCAACTAGGGTGGCACTGGATGAGGAAGAATTAAGTATATGAGTACTGGAGACCACCTAGGGTATCTGGTTGAGAAGGCTTCTAATTACTGAGTTACTGGACAGACATTAACGTCGCATTGGTTGAGAAGGACTGTAGTATGTGGTTACTGGAGAGGCATTAGATGGGATTGTTTTCGAAGATCTAGTTATGAGTATACTAGAGAATCAGGCTAGGGTTGCACTCATTTGAGAAGTAATCTACGTAATACTAACTGGAGACATCAGCTAGGGTGCACGTTTGAGCAAGGTATAGCATATAGTGAGTTAACTGGACGAATACAGCTCAGGGTCTGCATGGTTTTGAGAAGATCTATATGTGAGATTACTGGAGAATCGTAGTTGCACTGTTTAGAAGGATCTAAGTATAATGGAGTAACTGGAAACCAGTAGGCGTGTACTGTGGAGAAGATCTAGTATATGATTACTGCGAGAATCAACTAGCGGTGGCACTGGATGGAGAAGATCCTAGATAATGAGAACGTGAGAGCGCTAGTCGATACTGGTTGAGAAGAGTCTAATTATGATATACTGGACAGTACGTTAAAGTGGCTTGGTTTGAGAAGATCTGGTTATCGTGAGTACTGGAGAAGGGCTTTAGAATGATTGTTTGCAAAGATCTAGATATATGAGTTACTAGAGAATCAGCTAGGGTTGCACTGTTTTGAGAAGGATATAGTATATGAGAAGGAAATCAGCTGGCGTGCACTTGTTTGAGGAAAGATCTAGTATGGAGTTACTGCGGAATCACTTAGTTGCACGTTGGTTTGAGAAGGATCAGTATGATAACTGGAGAACCAGCTAGGGTATGACTGGTTGAGAAGAGTTTAGATATGAATTACTGTACAAGTGTAAGGTTGGCATTGTTTCGGAAGATCTAGTATATGAGTTACTGGAGAAGCCTTAGCGATGCATGGTTTTTGAGAAGGATCTCTCTATGAGTTACTGGGGAGAATCAGCTAGGTGGCAAGCGATGAGAGGACCTCAGTAATATGAGTAACTGGAGAACCAGATAGGTGGTATGGTTTAGAGGATCTAGTATATAGTTACTGGACAAGGAGTAGGTGGGCATGTTTTGAGAAGAGTCTAGTTATGTGAGTTACGGGAAGAAGGCGTTTAGAATGGCGATTGCGTTGAAAAGGATCTAGATATGATGTTACTAGAAATCGCTTAGGTTGCACTGGATGGAGAAGACAAGAATCGTATATTGACGACTGTGGGAACCACCCTAGGGTGATATGTTTGAGAAGATCTAATATATGATTAGGATAGCGTTAAGGTGGCATGGTATTGAGAAGGATCTCGTATGTGAGTTATGGAGAGAAAGGGCATTTATGAATGGATTGTTTGCAAGGATCTGAGTATTGATACTAGGAATCAGTAGGGTGCACTGTTTGAGACAGGAATATAGTATAGTATATGAGTAAGGAGAATCAGCTAGGGTTGACTGGTTGAGAAGTCTAGTATGTGAGTTATGCGAGAATCAGCTAGGGTTGCATCTCGGTTGAGAAAGATCTAGTTAGATGTAACTGGAGAACCACTAAGGGTGATTTATACGTTGAGAAGGATCTAGTCAATGAGTTACTGCTACAGGTGTTAGGTGCATTTGGGCTTTGAGAGGATCTAGATAATGAGTTATGGAGAAGGCCTTAGGATGCATTGGTTGAGAGGATCTCATCTATGAGTTATGTAGTGGAATCAGCTAGTGGCAATGGACTCGGAGAAGACTCTCAGTATATGAGTAACTGGAGACCAGATAGGTGCATACTGCGTTGAGAGGATTCTAGGTTATGAGTTATGGACAAGGAGTTAATGTGGCATTGGTTTGAGAGTGATCTAGGTATGTGAGTTACTGAGAAGGCGTTGAATGCATTGGTTTGAGAAGGATCTAGTATATGATTCACCTGAGAATCACTAGGTTCTGCAATGGTTTTGGAAGATCTAGGATATTAACTGGGAATCAGCTAGGTTGCACTGTTTGAGAAGGAGTTATAGTATAGGTTAACTGGGAAAGCAGAGTTGCACTGGTTAGAAGGATCTAGTATGGGGTAACTGGAAAGGAGCTAGGGCTGGCACTTGTTTAGAAGGATCTGTTATATGATCTGGAGAATCAGCTAGTTGCACTGATATCTAGAACAGCTAGTGGGGGTTTGGGCAGGGCTGCCACAGCCAGGGCCCTGCCATACCCCCCACAGGCCCCCGGCCCAGCTAAATTCCCCAGTTCCCAAATAACATCCACCCTGGGCCCCCCGCCACCTGGCAATCCATGCGGCCCCTTGGCACGAACTGCAAATCTCGCCTCTGGTCCCACCAACCCCCCCCCGACGATGTACCTGGCATCACTTCTCCATGCAATCGCACGGGTGGTGGTGGAGGTCAGGAAACACAGGAGCTGCTGGCTGTGAGGATTGGCCAGCATTGCCTACAAAGGCTGGGGCCCACTGGATTTTTTTTCCGGTGTCCTGCTTGCCCAGTCCAACCCTGTTTGAGAAGCATCTAGTATATGAGTTACTGGAGAAGGAGCTAGGATGGCACTGGTTTGGGGAGGATCATGACTTTTTTTAAAAAGGAGATAGGGTTCCACTAGATTGTGTTGGATCTATGGTAGCAGTATTTGGAGGATGAAATAGAATCGCAGTTGTTTTGTGAGGGAGAGAACAGGAGCATAGAATAATTGTGAGCTGTGAATGGAGAAGCTAGAACGGGGCTCATTTGTGGTGGAGCAAGACTGGGGTATTTAGATCATACTGTACGATGTTAGCATAGACATTATTTATACATGAGGCTGTCCAGTTGTAATCATGATACACATTTTATTACTTTTACTGTTATGTTTCAATTTTAAGTACAGCAAGAGGCAGCTTGAACATTGTTCATAGCTTGACAGGTCTACAAACTGTTCGACATAGTGGTTCATTATCGGATACAAGTATGAAGTCTCTGTCTAAAGGAAAGTTAGAAGAAAATACAAGTTTAACTTCCTCTTGGAAGTTAAGGATTAGACGGTCAGCTCCTATGTATGGGATAGAATATTCCTCTTATGCTTCAAGCAACCCAGACTTACCAAGGTGTTTATCTCTGTCCCATTTTTTACAGAACATGCTCAGAACTTTTTGTCTAATATCTGTTGTTCGAACACCATAGATGATTGGATTCATCATTGGAGGCACAAGGACATAGAGGTTGGCCAACAGGATGTGAGCACTTGGAGGTATTTTGTCTTTTCCCACCCGGTGAGCAATGAATGAAAAGAAAGCTGGAATGTAGAACATTGTTATGACACACAGGTGAGAACCACATGTGTTGAAGGCCTTAAATCGATCTTCTGAGGCAGGGAGTCTCAAGACAGCCCTAAAAATAACCACATAGGATGAAGCAATAATGATCATATCTATGCCTGTTGAGGAGAACGCAGCTACAAGACCATAGACACTATTTACCAAGGTATCTGCTGTGGCCAGCTTAGCTACTGCCATATGTTCACAGTAAGTGTGGCCTATCACATTGCTATGCTCATATGGTAGCCGGTTAAGGAGAACCACCAGGGGCGTTATTATGCAGAAGGCCCTGGTCACTGAGAGCAGAGCAGTTTTTACAATGAATGAGTTGGTAACGGTGGACTTGTATGTTAATGGTGAGCAGATTGCAATATATCGGTCATAAGCCATGGTTAGAAGAACAGAAGACTCTATGACAAAGAGGTAGTGAATGAAGAAGACTTGGAGAAGGCAGCCACTAAACACTATTTCATGGGACTTAAACCAGAAGATGCTGAGGGCTTTGGGTACAGCAGAAGAGCAGAGCAGGAGATCCGTGGCTGACAGCATCATAAGGAAGATGTACATGGGTTGGTGAAGTTTCTCGTTGGTTCCAATGACAAATAACAAAAGGGAGTTGCCAAGGAGAGTGAGGACATACATGCAGCAGAACGGGGTGGAAAGGAGAAAATGATATTCCTCAAGGCCAGGAATTCCAATCAGAATAAAATACTCCGGGTGGAAACTGCTGTTATTGACCATTTCCATCATGGGTCTCCTTCAGCATTGCATGATCATGTCTCCAGCATCTATAAAGAAAATAATCTGAATTGAAAACGCTTTAATTGTCTGAGAACAGCATATGGGTAAAGCTTATTATTGTACATAAGGAACATTTATATTCTATATGAGTGCGGCTAGTTGATATATGGGCCAGATGCAATTCAGTGAGAATCACTTAGCTCACTGTTCATAACAGGTCTATAAGAAACAAGATTTCACCATCAGCATAGAAAGGATTTCTTTACTGTAGGGTAAGTCAGGATATGGGATTCCCTGGCAAGAGGGGGGGGAATAATTAATGGTTGGGGAGAAAAGGAGAGGTTGTCATCAGCACAGGAAGGGTTTCATTACTGGAAGGGCAGTCAGGGATTCCCTACCAAGAGAGGGGGAATGCACGATTCAATGGTGGGGAGGAAAGGAGATGTCACCATCAGCAAAGGAAGGGGTTCTTTACTATAAGGGCAGCCAGGTTATTGGATTCCCTACCAAGAGAGGGGGAATGCACGATTCAATGGTGGGGAGGAAAGGAGATATCACCATCAGCATAGGAAGGGGTTTTTTACTATAAAGGCAGTCAGGTTATGGGATTCCATACGAAGAGAGGGGGAATACACGATTCAATGGTGGGGAGGAAAGGAGATATCACCATCAGCATAGGAAGGGGTTCTCTACTGTAAGGGCAGTCAGGTTATGGGATTTCTGACCAAGAGAGGAATGAGTGATTCACTGATGGGAAACAATAGACGTATCTATATAAAGATACCTATGGATACACCCTGGATTATTACAAGTCAACATATGATAAATAATAATCACCAATTATTTCCCTGGCAGCCAGCCAATCACATTACCCCAATAGACCCCCTGTACTGAAATAACCCCTTGGTTTTATTAGAGCCCAGTAATCTCCCTGTGTGACATTGTTTCACTCAGGTGTTTAGTTAATGTCATTCCCTGTTAAATAAACTGAGTGTCTGCAAGAGATGAAAAGAACCAGAGATTCCAAAAATCTTGTAACGAATGTGTCTGATCTGTTAATTACACAAACTCCACATCGTTAGGAACAAGTACATTTTATTTCTAGACATATAAATACTTTATTCGCCAAGAACTAATATTATCCTGGAAATGTGTATATATTGTATGTATCAGTTTATATCATGACCAAATAAACTTTTATTTAACCAGCTGACCAAACCAAATGAATTGTAATCCCAATGTGAAGTTTTGTTCAATTTGCCTCTTAATTAGGAAAATAAATGTAAATATTAATCCATAAACATCAATCAGCAACAAGAGTCCCAGGATATATATTATGATATGGTTTAATGTCAGTAACTTTGAAGGTTCTCACTTGCATCCTTTTTGGAAGTATTTAATACATCTGAAATCCCTTATAATACATGAGTGATACTCAGAGTTCCCTGTATAACTCAGCCTGCAGCCTTGTGTCTTTATATGGTCACAGAACAACCCCTCAGTGACTTCTAATATCCTTATCATTTACAGTAGGGGGTACATTATCCCCTTATAATACATGAGTGATACTCAGAGTTCCCTGTATAACTCAGCCTGCAGCCTTGTGCCTTTATATGGTCCACAGAACAACCCCTCAGTGACTTCTAATATCCTTAATCATTTACAGTAGGGGGTACATTATCCCTTATAATACATGAGTGATACTCAGAGTTCCCTGTATAACTCAGCCTGCAGCCTTGTGCCTTTATATGGTCACAGAACACCCCTCAGTGACTTCTAATATCCTTATCATTTACAGTAGGGGGTACATTATCCCTTATAATACATGAGTGATACTCCAGAGTTCCCTGTATAACTCAGCCTGCAGCCTGTGTCTTTATATGGTCACAGAACAACCCCTCAGTGACTTCTAATATCCTTATCATTTACAGTAGGGGGTACATTATCCCTTATAATACATGAGTGATACTCAGAGTTCCCTGTATAACTCAGCCTGCAGCCTTGTGCCTTTATATGGTCACAGAACAACCCTCAGTGACTTCTAATATCCTTATCATTTACAGTAGGGGGTACATTATCCCTTATAATACATGAGTGATACTCAGAGTTCCCTGTATAACTCAGCCTGCAGCCTTGTGCCTTTATATGGTCACAGAACAACCCCTCAGTGACTTCTAATATCCTTATCATTTACAGTAGGGGGTACATTATCCCTTATAATACATGAGTGATACTCAGAGTTCCCTGTATAACTCAGCCTGCAGCCTTGTGCCTTTATATGGTCACAGAACAACCCCTCAGTGACTTCTAATATCCTTATCATTTACAGTAGGGGGTACATTATCACTTATAATACATGAGTGATACTCAGAGTTCCCTGTATAACTCAGCCTGCAGCCTTGTGCCTTTATATAGTCACAGAACCTCTCAGTGACTTCTAATATCCTTATCATTTACAGTAGGGGGTACATTATCCCTTATAATACATGAGTGATTCTCTAATCTAAACTTATAATATCATCACATTTTATAGAAGGGGGTGTACAGTTTACCAGAGACTGATTCCAAAAGCCCACATTAGGAACATTGCCTATAAACATGGAATGAGAGAAGGACGGAGAAGAAGACACAGAGGCAGTAATTTTATATGGAGGAAGCCACTGGTTTCTGTTCTGACCCAACTCTCTCAATATTATGTAAAAAAACAACTTACCTATTGGTGGGAAGGAGCTGCCGTATGTCACATCAGTGTGAGATACAGATACACCTCTCTGTATATATATATACAGTCCATATAATTAGTGGGATTCTCCCTAATGACCTTTGAGACCCAGTCAGGCTGTTAATAACCTCCAGTGAGTCTCCAGTAAAGGAGACTAATTATCTGCACATCCCGGGGTGGATTAGAGTGTCAGTTGTACTAAGCACAAAGGATGGTTAAAGCCACAGACAACATCACGGTGAGTTTAAAGGCCACATTCAGGTGTCACACTTTGTGCTAATGGGATGAACAAATGGGGATCAATTACATTCCCTGTTGCACAGAAATAAAAAATAGAGCTAAACGAGAGACAGAGGAGATGCAAAAACCCATTAATGTCATGTGCAGCGGTGTCACTGATTCACGGAGATTGGCTGTGTCTGTCCCATGAGACCTGTTGCTCTGCAGGCTGCACTGGATAATGTTATGTATTACATTTAATAAAGATTACAAGGTTTGCAGGAGGTCTAGTAACCCGTAGCAACCAATTATTATATATAACCTGTTCCAAATGAAACATGCTCCTAATCCTCTATGTTACCCTCATCCTTCTGGGGGTGCAGTTAGTCAAGCTTGTAGGCCACTTAGATGCAGTGGAGCTAGGATAGTTACTGTATGTTTTCCAACACTTGCCATAAAGCTACCGTAGTGCTAACACAACAGATATAAAACATATAGACAGATATAAAACATCTTGGACTCTGGAAAAATCCCAAAGTAGGAAATAGCAGACAAAATACATTTTACAATGGGAAAAGTAATGGGAAATTCTTGGATAGTGGAATCCCATGAAAGAGGCAGAGCTCAGAGGCTTCCCATCTTATACAATAGGTCTAGGGCCACATGTTGGTGTCCAAACCCTTAGGAAACTGCATGAATAAAGGGTAACTAAACTATCAGCCCCCTATATCACTATACATCTATATGACACCAGTCACATTAACACAATCTAATTGTCGCTGGTGGGTCCTAGGAGGCCCAGTGTGTGTGTAGGCCAGATTGGCACAAGCCCATTGAGCTAAATACAAATGAATGTGGTGTAAGGCATACAGAGGGTAGAATTGTACAGCAGATTTATTGATACTATGTAACAGAGGGGTGATAATACCGGATAATAAATCCAGCAGTCCTGTGACTCTAGGAATAAAGATAATATATTGATTAAAGTACCCCCTCTTGTAAAATATAAGGATATTATAAGTTACCGAGGAGTTTCATGTCCATATAAAAACACGAGGCCGAAGGCCCGAGTGTCTTTATACAGGTCATGGAACTCCAAAGTAACTTCTAATATCCTCACATTTTGTAACTGGGGGTACTTTATTTATTATAATACACAAGTTTTAGGGAGTCATGTGACAGAAATGACATCATAACTCACCGTTTATAACTGATGACATCAGAACTCACCATTTATAAGGATATAATTTACAAGATAGTCATGTATTATATTGTAATAAACACATTCCCAAAGACATTGGGGTGAGTAAACAGATAAAACAGTCATAAGATACATTTGGAGAAGTTGTGATATTAATAACTAGTCTTCAATGTGTCTGACTACCTCTTCTATTTCAAACTGGAACAATTGGTCAGCACTCACCCAAACTACAAGCTCGATAGACAGGTGCACGTGCAAGGTTGTCCACTCCAACTGGCTAGATAATTCAAGAACGAAATCACAGCACCATCCAAATTGTGTATAATCTTAAAAAGCCTTTATTGGGTTTCTGGCTTGGATCTCAAACAAACAACGTTTCAGGCCTGGGTGGCCTTTTTTCAAGTTTCAAGTCTGATTCATTCACAAGATCATTACAATCTGATCTCAGGGCCTCAAGAACTTTCTTAATCATGCAATTAATTATTCTACAGATAAAAGGCCTGTGTTTGCATAGAATTAGTACATTTTGCTGAAGTTTCTGAAGGAGGGAAAACAAAATGTTGCAAAGATTAGTGGGCAGAGCAAGGAGGGTAATTGGAATTGGTGTGGTTGTGTCTGGAATGGGTGTGGTTTATCTAGAATGGGTGTGATTGTGTCTGGGATGGGTGTGTCTGGAATGGATTTGATTGTACCTGGGATGGGTGTGATTATATCTGGGATGGGTGTATCTGGGATGGATGTGGTTGTATATGGAATGGATTTGGTTGTATCTGTGATGGGTGTAGCTGGGATGGATGTGGTTACAGTATATCTGGGATGGGTGTATCTGGAATGCATGTGGTTGTATCTGGAATGGATTTAGTTGCATCTGGTATGAGTTTGGTTTTATCTAGAATGGATGTGATCATGTCTGGGATGTGTGTATCTGGAATGGATTTGGTTGTATCTGGGATGAATGTGGTTGTGTCTAGAATGGATGTGATTGTGTCTGGGATGGGTATAAATAGAATGGATTTGGTTGTATCTGGAATGGATTTGGTTTTATCTAGAATGGATGTGATCGTGTCTGGGATGGGTGTATCTGGAATGGATTTCGTTGTATCTGGAATGGCAAAGGGGGAGAAAATGGAAGCACTCCAGGCTAAAAGAAAGAATTAATATGTTTAAATACAATGGAAGTGCAACTGATTTATCCTATTAATCAATGCACATTCCCTGCTCCCTGTCTCACAAGTAATTCAGTATATATGCAAGTGCATGTGTGTATAAAGACAAGGGTTTTTAGTTACAAAGCTATGATCATAAAATTGGTAAGCCACCATACCACATCAAGGTAAACCCCATACAGTGGTCCCTAACTGTTTACCTCTGGTCAATAATATAAAAGCAGTAGTCCTTGGAATCAAGTGTCTCCTGACCTTGGGTTTGGTTTTAATGAAAGGGCTAGATCCTCCAACTAGCTGCTGCGGCTTTTAAAAGGGAGAGATTGCCCAAACCAAGCCACGACTTTAGTTGAAGTGGCGGGTAGGGGGTGCTATTACAAACCACTGAGAGCATCGCCTGCTTCTGGCTACATAACAACTACAAAGGGGGAGAAAGTAGAAGCACTCCAGGCTAAAAAAAAAAAAGAGGGGGTCACTTTCCTCCTGCATTCCAAAAATATACAGGCAGGTTAGACTAATTATAGTCTGTTGTGTGAATGTGGTGAGAGCAGTAGATTGTAAGCTCACTAGAGCAGGGACTGGGGGACATAAAGATATGTGCTATAGAAATAATAAAGGATAATAAAAAGCACTTTGTATTGACTCCTGTTTGATCTAATGTGCTGTACAGTGCCGCATCCATGAGTAGTGTTATATAAATATAAATACATACATGGGGTTGGTTATACTGTATACAAAGAACCAGAGCCCCCCTTCAGACTAGAGGAAAAAACTTTAATTTAAAGGAACAGAGAAGGGGGTTCATCACAGTGAGGTTGTGGAATGCACTGCCGGGTGATGTTGTGATGCTGATTCTGAGGGACTTTGATGATTTCATGGACAAGCAGAATATCCAAGGCTATATTTATCTCAAGTTTTACAGTTCATTTTATAATATATACAATCTATATATTGATATATGGGTGTGTAACTGGGTGTTATCCCAGAGCCACGGCTCATTTGGGTTGTATAGGGTCCTGGAAATTTCTGCCTCAACCGATTTAGGGACACTAATGTGCCACCCTGCCAAGTGCAAGCTGCCCTGCATACAGACGGAGGTGCTAACTAAACAGAATAATCATTTTTGTCTAGGGTTATTTTGTGAGATATGGGCCCCCCTATATAATTTCCCCAAGTTAAAGTTAGGGGTGGCAAGGAGCATTGTGAACAAAAGCCAGGACACTTTGCTCCTAATTTGTGATGTGTGTACCTTGCCAGTTCATCCCTATAACCTATAACATTTATAACTTCTGTGGTTGGTACGTACTATATGGTTACAGACAAATTGATACTACCTACATTGATTGCTAATGGCCAGTAGTGCCCACTCATGCCACTACCTCTACTCCAGACGCTAGAGGGGAATAATCGCCAGACTGATGGATCATCCAAGATGGATAGATTAAATCAATAATAATCAAGAACCTACCAGGGACGTGTCTGAAGACCAAAGGAACAAGAATTCAGCATAAAGGGAAATCTAAGTGTAGTAGATTGGATAGATTGGTTGTTGTAGTTCCACAACTTCCCAATCTTACTATAGGGTGCCAGGTTACTCCTTACATTCAAAACATGTTTGCTTTAAGTTGGGTATTTACAAACGTTTAACTTTAAACGCACTTCTCAAAAAGACCAAGAAGGGACTGTCAGAGGTTGCTTCATACTTGATAGCACTTATACAGAATATTGCATGTGCTGTTGCTCAGAAGGCCCGGCTGAAGCTCGTGCTTCTTGACCTGGAGGCTGAAGTCTCGGAAAGCTTTTCTCCAACACTGCGAGATGCACAACCATTAACTTAACATGCTAGTAAGATTTGGAAGTTGTGGAACAACAACAACCAATCATCTAATACACTTAGATTTCCCTTTATGCTGCATTCTTGTTTCCCCCGAGCTTTTTTAGGGCTGACTAATACAGACTTTGACATTGTGAATTTCTACCAGAAGAGAAACTGGAATATCGAGTCAGAACAAAAGGGGAACTCCGAAGACTGTGTTTACACTATATTCTAACAAATCTGAAGACCAAAGGAGCCTATCCTTGGGTCTTCAGGTGCCTCCATTACAGGATCTTGATTGTTAGTGATTGAATCCATCCATCTTGTTGCTGCTTATCCTCCTTCTCTTTGCCCTCAAAACTTTCTGATTAATATCTTTTCCAATAAATGATGAATTCTCATAATACCATTAATATAGGGATATTTAATACAGGTAGGAACACAGAGAGATGGTTTAGAGAGTTATACAGCACCTACCTGCCCTCCTCTACAGAAGCATACATTAGATTGTATAGAAAGTTATATATTATGAGACGACTGTACTAATCCCTAGTGTTTGGCTGGAATGTCTGCCATAAAGCAAGAAAGTACTGCTGCGTACTTGTCAGAAAGGATTTAGAAAGAGTTCTGCAAGTACAAAATATCTTTACAGAATGACCTAGTACTACTTACATATTGCAAACTCTTCCCATTCCAATGTCCAAGTAAGAAATATATAAACAGTGCTGCTAATTCCATGTTTTTCCTACAGGGTTTCAGGGATTTTCCATGTTATATTTGTATATTATGTAACAGACCTGAGTGCGGCATCAGTGGGACCTTTGTCAAAGGATCATAAGTGCTGCAAAGTCTCCCAATGAAGAAGCACCCAACTATTTTTTTTCTTGAATGAGGACACCTAACCGATACTGTAGGTGTGATTTAGACAACTTTGAATATCTAGTCCCAATTGTTTCTCCATTGAGTCTTCTACCTGGAAATATAGGGATCTGCCATGGGCACTAAGCAGTTCTCTCCATTTATGAACCTTACATTTCATTAATGACCTGATAATACTGCCAGCACTGGATATTGTTCTTGCTTGAATGTAACTTTTAAAGTGGCGAGTCCTGGAAGTCTGTAAATTTTTGGTGATATCTTTTCCATTACTAATACCAGTAGACATGGGATCATAGCCTACGGATCTACTTTCAACTACAGGGACATGATGGCATTTCAGAAAGAGACATTTGCCATCTACTCTGCCTGAATGGCTTTATCAAACATCCCCCCTAACTCTAACAATTCATAAGACAGGCCTTGCCTCAGAGTTTAGGAACCACTTGTATGGCCCACTCTTTCTCTCAGTGTGGCAAGATAATTCTTTATATACCGGTAATCCTCCTTACAGAGACATGAGGAGCAAAGGAAGACTATAGATTCCATATATATATCTGTACAATCTACAATTACAATGTATTAATGTCATAAGTGCCAGGATAACCCAGTACAGATATGGGATCTGTTATTCAGAAGCCCATTATCCAGAAAGCTGTGAATTATTGAAATGCAATATCAGATTGATTCCATTTTAATCAAATATTTTTAATTTTTAAAAATCATTTCCTTTTTTTCTGTAATAATAAAACAATAGCTTGTTCTTGATCCCAACTAAATATAATTAATCCTTATTGGGGGCAAAAACCAGACTATTGGGTTTCATTTGTGCTTAAATGAGGTTTTAGTAGGCCCAAGGTACTTATCTAGAAAATTACAGGTCACAAGCATTCTGGATAACAGGTCCCATACCTTTACCTCTGCACGTCTCTTAAAGGCTCTGTAGGAGGGAATAGGCCATTGCTTAAACCAAATTCTTGATCAAAAGTTGCATATTGATGGGGGGGGCATTAGAATAAGATTCTAACATGACCTGATATAATCCCATGACACAATATCATTATAGTATCATGCATAACACACCTTGTTTAAAACAACGACAAGCTAATAGGTAATAATGACAATATACGTGTTGCATATGTCATTCCTGTCTGCAAGGAACAAACATAATTCATGTTATTGATAGAAAGTAGCCTAACCTTGACCCTGACCAACTTGACTAACTGCCTTTGTGTGGGTGGGGTGGGTGTGAGATCAGTTGGAATAAAGTTGAATATAGGTGCAAGGTGTACAATTTAGTATATAACTAACTAACTAACTGTTTAGAGGCAAAACACCTTGTATCTACTTGCAATGTATTCCTACTAATCACACACCCACCCTACCCCGGGGCTCTGATCTTATTCAAGTGTTGTATGAAAATAATCACGTTGCACTGATATGTTGCACTGCGTTAGCCTTAGAAATGGGAGCAGTTCATTCCATCAGGCTCTTTTGTATTAAAACAACAACAACCAATAATGTCAATACAAGAACTATTCATTAGACACAATGGCTTTTTATGGGTGGTCATTGACTATGGGTTTCCATGAAATGTATTTGATGCATATTGGGATACATTTTTTATAATTCAGCACAAATTTGTTAAAAGTCATGTTTACTGTATCATTTATTTACTTGTATGTACAGAATAAAGACATTTTATAAGGAAATGTAGAGTGGTACAAGAACATTCTGCCAACATCTAAATATCTGATCTGTAAATGTCTGGTTGAAACAAAATCCATCAAATGACTAAAACTAAGGTCCATGAGAAGCTACAAACAGCCAGGAGTGTCTTCACTTGGTCATACATGACCATTTTTGTAGGTAAATTTTGATCATACTGCCCAAACATCTGGGCATGGGATCCAGATCATGGGTGGGTTTGATTGACCATCCTGTGATTATGTAGAACCATAGATAATGAAGAAAGGGACGTTGAGCCAGGGTTCTGGCCACATTGGAAGTCTTGGATTAGGGGTTGGCAGACAAGTTGTGACATCGGTCACCTCATGTTGGTGTGAGTTGCCCCTATGACCCTTGGGTAAAACTGGTTGTAGAACAAAAGCTGGCTCTCGCACACCCAATGTAAGATGCAAAGTCTGGTGCTCAGTGGTAGAGGTTCGGCCACCTCACAAGTGAATCAATAAAGAAGAAATCCACGGCACACAGGCTGCTGCAAGCAAGGAACCCCTTGCACGTTTAATGCAGAAGTGAGCAACGTTTCGGGGTCACGCCCCTTTGTCAAGCCTGGGGTAAAACTGAGCACACACTCCAATGTTTTCATACAGATGTTCTATTATCAACCCAAGTTCATGAACATTGGCCCATGTTTAGGACCACCCTAATGATTAGCACAGATGTGCCTACACTTCAGCCTAAACCTTCAGCTTTGATTCAGATGATCTAGAGAGTGAATGAGCAGATGCCCAAAGCAATTTAGTCAAGCCAAGATGTTATAATTGGCTTTGGCAAGGTTTGCGAGCAAAGAATATTCCCCTCAAGGCTTCTCATTAGACTAATTAGGAAATTACAAACAAGAAAAGAAACATGGCAGATATGCTATGGACAATTTCATGACAATGACAATATCTACTGGTGTCTGAAGGCATTAAACATGCAATGGTCACATCTGCAAAGCTTTTCTGCAGAATAACCCAAACACCTTGTGTCGTATGTCTTTTGTTTTGACCCCATAGATGATGGGATTCATCATAGGAGGGACTAGACAATAGAGGTTTGCCAGTAGGATATGAGCATAGAGAGGGATGACATTGTGACCCACCCTGTGAGTAATAAAAGAGAAGAAAGCTGGTACATAGAATAGGGTTATGACACATAGGTGGGACACACACGTATTAAAGGCTTTGTAGCGGGCCTCAGATGAGGGGAGTCTAATTACAGCCCTGATTATAACGACATATGAGATGGCAATGAGAATCATATCTATGCCAGTTATGCCAAAGGCTATAATCAGGCCATACACCACATTGACCAGGATATCTGCAGTTGCCAGTTTTGCCATTGCCATATGTTCACAGTAACTATGAGCTATGATGTTGCTGCCTTGGTAGGGAAGTCTTTTGAGAAGTAAGGTGAATGGACCTGTAGTGCAGAAGCTCCTGGTCAGAGCCACAATCACTACTCTCCATATGAAGGAGTTGGTCAGCTTTGTGGTGTATGCTAGCGGATAGCAGATGGCAACATACCTATCATAAGCCATGGTCAACAGAACAGAAGACTCGGTCACAAAGATGAAGTGAACGAAAAACACCTGCGTGATGCAGCCCTCAAATGTGATTTTGCCCAACTGGAACCAAAATATTGCCAGACTTTTTGGTACTGTTGTTGTGCACAAGAGGATATCAGACAGAGCCAGCATGATAAGGAACTGATACATGGGCTGGTGGAGACTTGCATTTGTTGCAATCACGTACATTAGAAGGAGGTTCCCAGCAAGGGCCAAGATGTACATGGAGCAGAAGGGGATGGAGAAGAGGAAATGAGAATCTTCCATACCAGGGATTCCTACCAGAACGAAATACTCTGGATGGGAACTGCTGTCATTCAGGGTGCCCATGGTCTGCAGAGCTCAAGGCTTTCTTGAGGGAGATGGCTGATGGTTGGGAGGGTCTCTCCAATGCTGCAGGACAGCAAAAGCAAAACATAAGTTGGCAAGCAAGCATGAATAAGTGCAACTCATTGATTAGCATAAGCATTTGCTAAGGTTGGACAGTTTGATGGTCTTTGGTCTCATACAAAGTGGTGGAACCTTCTAGACAACATTCTATACTTTAAGTTTCTATAGAAGCAAAACTGCGATGAAAGTGTATTACATACTGTAGAATCCATGCCAGCCCCAAAATCTTAATTCTACCCAATGTCGTGGTTCTGGCTACTCTTTAGAAATGGGCTTGGGGCAGTGGGTTGGCACTACATGAGCCCAGGGATTATCATGAGAACAAGGACAATGCCACCAATTAGACTAACACAAGACAGTACTGATAATATTGAGTAATGGTAAATTTGCCCGCTCTGTATAAATGAGCCCAATATGATGCACAAGATTTCCCTGTACTTGAATTAAAAGGAATTTTAAAACAATTACACTGTGCATGAAGCAGAATGTAAAGAGCCTGTATTGAAAAATGATTGCATGTTTCTTGCATTGCGGCCCCCCTAGTCCTGTCCTACATTTAATTCCATTCATTTGTCCATCACATTGAATGCAATTACCATTAGCAACATGAAAACCTAACACAAATATGTGTGGGAGCCACCATAATGTTTTGTGCAGCACAGTATAAAGATGTAATTCCTTGTGCTGTTCTAGTGACAGAATATGATATCTCCCTCCCATATATAATTACAAATATACAGAGAAGGAATGTTCTGGGCACACAATAAGCTATGCCCTCATACTGTCCTGTCTAAGGGAATCAATATGGCACCTCCTCCCATATGTATAAATACAAATATACAGAGAAGGAATGTTCTGGGCACACAATAAGCTATACCCTCATACTGTACTGTCTAAGGGAATCAATATGGCACCTCCTCCTCCCATATGTATAAATACAAATATACAGAGAAGGAATGTTCTGGGCACACAATAAGCTATACCCTCATACTGTACTGTCTAAGGGAATCAATATGGCACCTCCTCCTCCCATATGTATAAATACAAATATACAGAGAAGGAATGTTCTGGGCACACAATAAGCTATACCCTCATACTGTACTGTCTAAGGGAATCAATATGGCACCTCCTCCCATATGTATAAATACAAATATACAGAGAAGGAATGTTCTGGGCACACAATAAGCTATACCCTCATACTGTACTGTTGACTGTTCAGAAGGCAGAAAAGTCACTAGGGTAGGTACAGATTTACCTTTTTCCTTTTCAATAGGCAAGAAGAGAGCAAGTGGAATGGAAGGAGCTGGAGGACATATGGCTGTTGCATCCCAAATAATCGTGTTTTTAATGGCCAGTAACCCAGCAGATGAGAAAGGACTGGATTTTAAAGCAGAAGAGTCACCAGGAACTAAAGCAAGAGCTCATTAAATAGAGCATATATACTGTATATATATAAATATACTCTGCATTGCTGTGATACTCTGGGGAAATATTCACATGGGAGGCTCAAGCAGCTGGAATGTTGCACACGAATGTGTTGGAGACACCAAACCTCTAGAACAAGAGTTTCAAGGCAAACCTTGAAAAAATTTAAAATTGTTCAGGGTAGTCAGTAAAAACTTAAATAACTGAATGTGAAAAAAAAAATAAATGCAAACTACAAAAGTACTTAGAAAAACACCCCGAGCAATTTTTACATTCATTTTTTTTAAGGTCTACTTACAGTATGCTTTAAGAGAGCACATTCAAGATAATGTTCTGTAAGTAGCAATCAGCATGGTTTTATGGGGGCAGATCATGTCAAACAAATTTAATTCTCTTTTATGCGCAGTGAGTGGACAGCAAGGGTTGTAATATGCTATGTATTACCTGTATAAATTTGGTGACCCCTGGCTGGTGAACATCTCATTCCCAATCCAAAGGGATTAATATGGAGTTGCTGCTATAATCTCTTCTGGGAAGGTCCCACTAGATGTTGGAACATTGTTGTTGGGAGTTGTTACTGGGAGTTGCTTCTATTGAGCCACTAGAGCATTAGTGAGGTTGATACTGATCAGACTCCCAGTCGAGGTTCCAGTTCATCCCACAGGGGTTTCGTTGGGTTGAGGTCAGGGTTCTGTGTAGTCAGGTTCTTCCCATTTCAGCAAATCCATTCTGTACAGACCTGACTTTCTGCATGGGGGCATTATTGTGCTGAGACAGAAAAAGGCTTCCCCAAATTGTTCCACAAAGTATCAAGCACAGAATTGTCAGGAATGTCATTGTACCCTGTAGCCTTAAGATTTTGTCTTCATTGGAACGTCAATGATGCATGGTTACAATAAAAGGGGTAAGTTCCCCACCTGCAACAAACATGGTGTCTGTGTGACTCTCTACAAAACAACTTGATTTTGATTGACGTGTGCCGACCGTCTAGGACAGGGGTCCCCAACCTGCAGGGGTCCCCAAACTTTTTTTTACCCGTGAGCCACAGTTAAATGTGGAAAAAGTTAGAGAGCAACATAATCATGCAAAAACTTCCTAGGGTGCAAAATATGGGATTTGATTGGCAATAGGTATCCCATTTGTGGACATGCAGCCTACCCGAGGCTCTGTTTGGCAGTACATCTGGGTTTTATGCAATTAAAGCTTTCCTTCATGCCCGTAAATCAAAAATAAGCACCTGCTTTGAGACCGCAGTGAGCAACATCCAAGGGGTCGGAGATCAACATCTTGCTCACGAGCCACTGGTTGGGGATCACTGGTCTAGGGAGATCTGCATCACCAGGTAGGAGAGTCATAGGAAAGGTGAAGAGGTGCGGTTTATTCTAATATTGCCTTCATTGGAACCAGGGGTCCAAACAATGGAAACATCCACAGACCATTATTCCTCCTCCACCAAACGTTACCATTGTCCGTATTCATTTGGGCAGGTAGTGTTTTCCTGGCATCTGGCACCAAGACTTTTCCATTAGACTTTCAGTTGATGCTTAGCATTGCTCATGGATAGATAGATAGATAGATAGATAGATAGACAGACAGACAGACAGACAGACAGACAGACAGACAGACAGACAGACAGACAGATGATAGATAGATAGATAGATAGATAGAGATAGATAGATAGATAGATAGATAGATAGATAGATAGATAGATAGATAGATAGATGATAGATAGACAGACAGACAGACAGACAGATAGATAGATAGATAGATAGATAGATAGATAGATAGATAGATAGATAGATAGATTCCTTTATTTGTCCCATGTAAAGTTATACAAGTACAAACTGTATTATACCCTGATCATTCCAAAAAAATAACAATATACTCATGCAAACAAACACAATAGCGCAATAGTGCTTAAATACAACAAACAATGCAATGTATTAAACAACACAAACTAAATGTATCTTTAAAAAAAATAGTGCAATATTTTTTAAAAAAACACAGCTGCATTATGCTTATAAAATGAAAATACATAATGTAAAACACTAACAATATCCTTAAATGTGAGTCCATTGTGCATATGTGCAATATGTACTTAAGTGCAATGTGCCGCATTGTTATCAAAACACAGAAACCAGAGGCTAACAACAAAAATATTCACAGGTTTTTCAATAAAAGATCTGTGGTGTCATTTCATGACTAAGAAGCCTAATAGAGTGAGGATAAAACCTTTTTCTAAATCTCTCTGTTCTGATATTAAGGGGGTTATTTATTAAAGTCTGTTTAAAGTTTGAGTTTCTTTCACTAGAAAACTCAAATGTTGAGACCTGTCGATGTATAAGTCAGTGGGAGAGGCAACTATCCCAAATTGAAGTTATCGGGGTCTAAGGGGTTTTAGACCGAACCCCAGACTTTTTCTGGGTTTTCAAGCAAAAAATTAGAAAGCTATTTGGGGGGAAAAACCCGCAAAATTAGAGCAATTCAGGTTTTCACAGTAATTCAGGTAATTTTATTAATAAATAAGGTCAAATCATTTCTTCTAATCGGAATGGGTGACCTCGTGTCAGCTGGAAAGACCTACTGGTAAATAAATCATTAGAGAGATTATTATATGATCCCCTTATATATTTATACATAGTTATCATATCACCCCTTAAGTGCCTCTTCTCCAGCGTGAACATCCCCAATTTGGCCAGTCTTTCCTCATAGTTAAGATTGTCCCATTAACAACCACCCTCTGTACCCGATCCTGTAGCCAGTTTCCTATCCACGTGCAAACGACTTCATTAAGCCCAACAGACCTTAGTTTAGAAAGCAGTCGTTTGTGGGGCACAGTATCAAACGCTTTGGCAAAATCCAAATAGATCACATCTACTGCCCCTCCCCCACTGTCCAGCATCTTACTTACCTCATCATAAAAAGCAATAACATGACCTATTCTTCATAAAGCCATGCTGATTGCTGCTCATAATGCCATTCACTGGGACAATATTTTGAATGTTATCCCTTAACAAGCCTTCAAATAATTTGCCCACCACAGATGTCAAACTTACTGGTCTGTAATTGCCAGGCTGAGATCGTAATCCCTTTTTAAATACAGGAATGACATCAGTTTTCCTCCAATCGATAGGTATCATACCAGATGAAAGAGAGTCTGAGAAAATCAGAAATAAAGGGCAGTCTAAAACTGAACTAAACTCTCTTAAAACCTATGGGTGTACATATGGATGCATTGTAAGGTGCATTTTTTGTTCTTTTCTTGCATTCTACTGACACATTTCTGAGGAGAAAAGAAGAAGACCACCAGCAGAAGGGTGGAAAGATTTGGTCACAACAATTATGAATATGACATTGAGCTGTTCCCAAACATCCCAAAGAGAAGGCGGGACATTCTGGAGAAACATGAGTTAAATCCAGGAGTTAAATGATTGTGTTGCGTATAGGGATGGGCGAATGTTTGGCGAAGTCAAACGGGTCAAATTCGCCCAAGCCTAGTTGTGTATTTAACATACAGGGGCTCATACACTATGGTGGTGCCTCCCCGTGAACAGAGTATCTGTTTCTTCCAACAACAAGTGGTAAAGATTTTTATTAAGCTCCATTACAGCAATATTTATAGTTTTTTTTGTCCAACCCAGCATCTGCAAATGACTAATATTCTTTCTAAACCAGCCTTTTCTGTTCACCTACAGATGCCTACAGTATACTCTGTATAACACATCCTCATGTAATCTTGAATCATGAATGACTACAGTATATCTAGTATAGGTCAATCTAAAAACAACTGGACTTGCTGAGTAATCAATGAAGACGTTTCACTACTCATCCGAGCAGCTTCTTCACTTCAACTGACTGGTGTGGGAAGTTCTCGGCATATAAACTCTTCCACTAATCCAATCACAATGGCACATTGTTACTCTTCAAAGAGGTGACATCTGAAGAAATTCCCAGAGGTGTAGATTCTGTGTAGTTACTGTGATAGGATTATCCAATGTGTAATGCGACTCCTAGATACAGGTGTTACTTGTGAGAGTTACATGAATGGATGTGAAGTGTTCTGAATCCGCCGGGGTACAGATGTTAGAACAGCATTGTATGTAGCAGACAGGTGGTGTCGAGGGCCTCCGCCTCTGTTCAGAGATGGTCTCTCCACCTTGACATGAATCGCCTCTTTCACGCCTCGTTCAAACCAGCGTCTTCTTTATCCAAGATTTGGACCTTGCTATCTTCAAAGGAGTGTACCTTGTCTTTTAAGTGTAGAAAGACAGCTGAGTTTTGCCCTGTAGAGTTCTCCCTCCTGTGCTGAGCCATTCGCTTGGAGAGCAGTTGTTTTGTCTCCCCAATGTCAGGCTTACCAGTATGATCCATGGCAGAGAAGGAGCTGGAGCTGAAGATCTTGAACTCACAAGCGCCTCACACAACCACTACCCACCTGGAGTGGAACAGGGAGCAGGGTTGTGGAGAGTAGCCAATGAGACTATCAAACGCGGTACAGAGGATGAGACAAGGCCGTAGTCAAGAAGTCCGAGGTCAGGGCAGGCAGCGAGGTTCGTAACGATAAGACAGGCAAAAGAGTCGAGGCAGGCATCAGAAATCGTAGTCCAGGTTCAGGCAGGGTCACAACAGGCAATTCAAGAAGTAAGAGATGCTAGGGTTTCAGTAATAAACCTAATAACCAGGCAATGCATGTCAGTCTGGATCTGGTTTAAATGCATATCTTTTGGCGCCAAACTAGCGTCCTCACGCTGACGTCGCGGAACTGACGTCAGCGCGTCCGTCACAGCGTTTTCGCCTACGTTCCTGCGCCCGCGACCGTCGCCGTCGCCACCGCGCCCGCGACCGTCGCCGTCGCCACCGCGTCCGCGACCGTCGCCGGCGTCCGCGTCACGCGCCGGCGCGCATTACCGCGCCCGCGGCCTGCGCCGAACGGAACGCATGCGTGTGTTCTTACATTGCCCCCCATCAAGGAGCGGCCTCAGGACGCAACAACCAGCAGGCTTACCAGGATAGGTTCCATGAAATCTGTCCAACAAATCAGGAGCGTGGATGTTGGATGCCGGTTCCCAAGAATTTTCTTCCGGACCATAACCCTTCCACCTCACCAGGTATTGGAGCCGTTTGCCTCTTAATCTGGAATCCAGGATCTCTTCCACCTCGAATTCTCTTGACCGTCAACCACCACAGGAAGCGGTGGGGGAGCCGAACGCCCAGGAAATCGGAACATCGAGACCGGTTTAAAAGAGCAGCATGAAATACAGGATGTATTTTCCAGGACGCTGGAAGTTTAAGCTGGAAGGCCACAGATTGACTTGGCGGATGATAGAAAAAGGACCCAGGAAACGTTGACCCAACTTCCTACTGGGACAAGACAGCTTAAGGTTAACAGTTGATAACCACACACGGTCACCCACCTTGAACTCTGGGTCGCCTCTCCGCCTCCGATCAGCGTAAGTCTTGAAATTTGTTACGCCTTCCTCATGTTTTCTTGGAGCCTTTGGAAATTATTCGATAGAAAGTTAATCTGTCCTTGACAGCAGGAACTAAAATATCAGAACAATGGCAGAGGGAAAAAGTTACTGGGTGAAGACCATAATTTGCGAAAAAAGGGGACTGATAATGATGAGTGATGGGAATTATTATAAGCAAACTCCGCCAAAGGAAGAAGATTGACCCAATCGTCTTGGAGGTAAGAAGAATAACATCTCAGGTATTGCTCGAGAGTTTGATTCGTTCGCTCGCGTCTGGCCATTGGACTGAGGATGGAACGCAGAAGAAAGAGACACCGAAATCTTGAGTGCTTTGCATAATGGATTTCCAGAACTGTGATGTAAATTGTGGTCCCCGATCCGACACTACTTCATCTGGAAGGCCATGGAGTCTTACCACTTCTTTAATGAAGGTATCGGCAGTCTCGGAGGCGGAGGGAAGTTTTGGTAGAGATTTAAAATGTGCCATCTTGGTTAACCGATCAACAAAAACAACAATGGTGGAACAATCAGAGGACAATGGTAAATCGGAAATGAAGTCCATAGAAACTGATCCCCATGGACGGGAAGGCACTGGCAGAGGTGAAGAAGACCAATAGGCCTAGAGTGAGAGTCCTTAAATCTGGAACATATTTCACATGAAGCAACAAATTTAAAACAGTCCTTAGCCCATCCCAGGCCACCAGAATACTCTCTTAGCCAAGACAATAGTTTTCTTTATACCTGGATGACCTGCCCAATTTAGAATCATGACTATTTTTAAGAACCTCCAGACGCATTGATTCTGGGACAAAAATTTTGCCTTGATGGAAAAGAAGACCTTCCTTAGGGCAGTAACGATGGTTTCAGAAATGTTTAAAGAAGCGTCCTTAATTCTATCCACCAGGGTTGGTTGAAGCAGAAGAAAGTTATTAGAATTTTAGAATTGTCTCAGGGGCCAAGGAAACCTCGTTTTCAGAAGAAAACATTTGAGATAAAGCATCTGCTTTGACATTTTTTGATCCGGGTCGGTAAGTAAGATGAAAATTGAATCTCATAAAAAATAACGCCCATCTTGCTTGTCTGGGTCTAAGTCGTTTAGCTGAACGTAAATATTCCAGATTCCTGTGATCAGTAAAAATGAGAATCGGATGTTTAGACCCTTCGAGAAGGTACCTCCATTCTTCAAGTGCCAGCTTGATAGCGAGTAATTCACGGTCAGCCACATCGTAATTACACTCACTCTTGGCCCAACTTACGAGAAAAGAAGGCAACAGGATGAAGATCCTCTTGAAACCCAGTTCTCTGAGACAACACAGCACCCACCGCAAGTTCCGAAGCATCTACAGTACCTCCAAATGAAAGGAAGGGAAACGTCAGGATGGTGAAGAATTGGACCTGAAGTGAAGAGTGTTTTCAATTTCTCAAAAAGCCTCCTGAGCCTGAGTAGACCAAACAAACTTTTGATTATTGCGCGTCAGTTCAGTGATTGGAAGAATGACTTGAGAAAAATTTTTTATAAATTTTCTATAGAAATTTGCAAAGCCAATAAAACGTTGAACGGCCTTCTTAGAAGATGGAATCGGCCAATTAAGAATTGCAGAAATCTTCTTCGAGTCCATCTGAATGCCCTGAGGAGAAATACAGAACCCCAAAAAATCTACAGATGATTTTTTCGAACACACATTTCTCAACTTTTGGCATATAACTGATGAGTGCGTAGATGGGCCAGAACCTTCTTCACATGAACTCTGTGTTCTCCAAAGAATTAGAAAAAACAAGAATATCATCTAAATAAATGATGACAAATATATCGAGGAAGTCCCTGAAGATGTCATTAACAAAATGTTGAAAAGTTGCAGGAGCGTTGCAGAGACCAAAGGGCATGACCAGGTATTCAAAATGCCCGTAACGAGTACGAAAGGCTGTCTTCCACTCATCGCCTTCTCTTATTCGGACCAAATTGTAAGCGCCCCGGAGATCCAATTTAGAAAAGATCTTAGCCTCCGCCAATCGTTGAAATAATTCAGGAATGAGAGGAATGGGTAACGATTCTTGACTGTGATCTTGTTCAAATCCCGGTAGTCTATACACGGCCTTAATGAATGGTCTTTCTTCTCGACAAAGAAAAATCCCAGCTCCTGCTGGAGAAGAAGATTGTCTAATAAACCCTTTAGCCAAATTTTCATCTAAATAAGAACGAAGTTCCACAAGTTCTGACTCGGATAAAGGGTAAACTCGACCAAACGGAATCTGGGCCCCAGAAGAAGATTA
Organism: Xenopus laevis; assembly: GCF_017654675.1. NCBI lineage: Eukaryota > Metazoa > Chordata > Amphibia > Anura > Pipidae > Xenopus > Xenopus laevis. The sequence goes on from NC_054373.1 coordinate 180,565,165, forward strand.
ATAGGGCAATCATAAATGCGATGAGGGGGTAACTTGTCAGCCCCTTTCTTATTGAAAACGTCCAAAAACTCCCAATAAGCTTGAGGAAGAAGTTCATGAATTTCCGAAGTAGGGGATAAAAAACAGACCTTTTTTGAAGAAGAAATACAACGAGAAGTTGAAAGAAATTTTACTTCACCGGTAGCCCAATTGATGGATGGGTTGTGCTTCTGTAACCAAGGTAATCCCAGAATAACGGGGAACAAAGGAGAAGACACCACATCAAAGTTCATCATTTCAGCGTGCCCTTTATTCAACAAAACAAAAAGAAGGACGGTCTCTTGCACCACAGGGCCTGAGGTAATCAGAGACCCGTCAGCCACCCGGAGAGCTACAGGATTCTTCTTGGCTTGGAGCGGAATCTGGAACCGTAGTGCTACTCTATTGTCCAGAAAGCATCCGCTGGCCCCAGAGTCAAGGATTGCTTGGAGTTCTACCCGTTGGTCTCCCCACTGTAAAGACAAAGAGACTGTCAGGAGAGGCACAGGAACATGGCAGGGAGGTAAAGTCTTTTTCAAGCAACTTCTTACCCGCTGGGCGGACCGGGCAACCCCGAAGCAGATGGCCTGCTTGACCACAGTAAAGACAGAGATTCAGTCTGCGGCGTCTGATGCGTTCCTCCGGAGATAAAGCAGACTTAATAGCACCGATCTGCATAGGCTCTGGGGCTGTACTGAAGACAGGCGGAGGCATGGCTGGAGAAAAGGTGGACGGCATCCGAACCGGAGGAGGAGCAGATGGTAACATCCAGGTCTGAGATGAAAGACCCGCTTTTTCCGCCTTTTCTTCCTCTCTACGCTCTCGGAGTCTCTGATCAAGTTGGGATAGCGAGGAGGATAAGGTCTTCCAAACTGTCCGGAATGCCAGTACGGGCCAATTCGTTCTTCAACTCAGAAGAAAGTCCGAAGCGGTATGGTTTTTTAGTGCGGCAGGGTTCCATTCTGTGTCATCTGCCCACTGCCGGAACTCCAACGTATAATCCTCAGCAGGACGGACCCTTGCTTCAGGGCACGTAAGGCAGCCTCAGCAGTAGCGACTCTGTGGGGATCATCGAAAATGACCGCCATCGCGTCAAAAAAGGAATCCACCAAGACTGGACTGTGGCGGTCCATGAGACAAAAGGCCCAGGTCTGTGGTTCTCCCGTGAGAAAAGAGATTAATAACCCCAACCCGGGGTTTGCTCAGTAGGATAAGTGTGAGGCTTTAAGGAGAACAGCAGCTTGCAGTTACTCCTGAAATTCCGAAATAGCTTCCGGTCTCCGGCAAACTTCTCTGGAAAAAGCCACCTTGGGTTCAGAGATCTCCGACGTGATAACTTGAACCTCTGTTGGCGCAGGAGGAGTGCAGCAGAAGTGGAAGGGAGAGCCGCTGGCGGATGAGATCTGATATGCTCCTGTAGCTGAGCATATCCGCTTTGCAGCTCCCGGACCGCTTGCGTCAGAGAGGACAGCTGCTGGGTTAGGACAGCAAACGGAGAGGCCCCTTCAGCTGGATCCATTTTCGGCCTGGTTATACTGTCAGGCTTACCGGTATGATCCAGGCAGAGAAGGAGCTGGAGCTGAAGATCTTGAACTCACAAGCGCCTCACACAACCACTACCCACCTGGAGTGGAACAGGGAGCAGGGTTGTGGAGAGTACCCAATGAGACTATCAAAGCGGTACAGAGGATGAGACAAGGCCGTAGTCAAGAAGTCCGAGGTCAGGGCAGGCAGCGAGGTTCGTAACGATAAGACAGGCAGAAGAGTCGAGGCAGGCAGCAGAAATCGTAGTCCAGGTTCAGGCAGGGTCACAACAGGCAATTCAAGAAGTAAGAGATGCTAGGGTTTCAGTAATAAACCTAATAACCAGGCAATGCATGTCAGTCTGGATCTGGTTTAAATGCATATCTTTGGCGCCAAACTAGCGTCCTCACGCTGACGTCGCGGAACTGACGTCAGCGCGTCCGTCACAGGCGTTTCCGCCTACGTTCCTGCGCCCGCGACCGTCGCCACCGCGTCCGCGACCGTCGCCGGCGTACGCGTCGCGCGCCGGCGCGCATTACCGCGCCTGCGCCTGCGCCGAACGGAACGCATGCGTGTGTTCTTACACCCAATGTATAGATCTATAGATGTATAGATCAGTTGAACTGAAGAAGCTGCTCGGATGAGTAGTGAAACGTCTTCATTGATTACTCAGCAAGTCCAGTTGTTTTTAGATTGACCTATACTAGATATACTATGACCTGGATGAATGAAAATCTTCATAGTCAATGACTACAGTACTACTCTAACAAATCCTAAGCCTTTTATTCTGCAACTCTCAGTTCATCTCCTTCTATCCTACAGATGTCCAGACCAACTGAACTGATTCTTCTACAGTTCGTCTGCACCTGTTGTACTCCTAGCAGGACTTTCTTATGTTTTTTTTTGTTTCTGGTCAAACCCTTGTGCTCTCCTACAGATTCCTAGAGTTTTGTTGTACACATATTATTGCCTGAATAAAGTGCTCTGTTTGGTCAGATACCGTCTCTTCTCTTCAGATTCCTACAGGTTCTCTTTGTCCATCTCAGACCCTGTTCTCTTGAAGACGAGCATTCAGAGTTTTTGATGCACTGAGTGGACTTACAGTTTAAATGTGAAAACCTGTGCCAGATACTTTTTTTCATCTAATAATTTAGCCTTGTTATATTACATTTGACCAAACATCTCAATTCATTATCTCCTAGTAATTGTTTATTAATCCTTGTTCTTCTCTTCAATACATTTGTATTGAGTTTTCCATAAACATAGTAGAAATTATACATTCATGGAAACAAAAGAGAAGAATATACAATGCTGTATAACATGCCACGGTACAAACAAATATCTATATATAATACACAAAAGCCATGAATATCTTGTAAATCATATCCTTATAAACTGTGAGTTCTGATGTCATCAGTTATAAACGGTGAGTTCTGATGTCATTTCTGTCACATGACTCACTGAAATTTGTGTATTATAATAAATAAAGTACCCCCAGTTTTAAAATTTGAGGATATTAGAAGTTACTTCGGAGTTCCATGACCTGTATAAAAACACTCGGCCTTCGGCCTCGTGTTTTTATATGGTCATGAAACTCCTCGGTAACTTATAATATCCTTATCTTTTACAAGAGGGGGTACTTTATTCACTATATAGACTCTATATATAGACTCTCTATATATAAACTCAAAAAAGACAAAAAAAAACATATATTCCAAAGAAAATAGGTAACATAGTGATTAAAATAATGAAGTAAAGAAACAAAAATAAACCAAAGAAGTATCAACAAATATGGCAGTATCAAGTATAGGGATGTCGCGGACTGTTCTGCGGCGAACTTGTTCGCGCGAACATCGGCTGTTCGCGTCCGCCGCAAGTTCGCGAACGTCGCGCGACGTTCGCCAATAGGCGTTCGCGTCAAAATCGTTCGACCATTCGACCATTCGGTCGCTAAAATCGAACGATTTTCGTTCGATTCGAACGAAAATCGTTCGATCGAACGATTAAAATCCTTCGATCGTTCGAATCGAACGATTTTCGGATGTTCGAAGTTCGCGAACTGTTCGCATTTTTTGCCGGTGTTCGCGAACGGCGTTCGTGAACACATTATCGGCGGTTCGCTACATCCCTAATCAAGTATCAAAAATAAAATAAAGCCATTTTATATTCCAATACATTTAGATTTGTAGTAGTACTAAGACTTTAATTTTGTGACCAGGATCAATTAGTTTGAAGAAAAGAGACCAGTCATCCATAAATTTGTGCTTTAAATGAGGTTCAACTGTTTTTGAATCCTTGATCTTCGTCCCTGTCCACTTCTCTTCCTTAGAAATGACTCTTTATTCCACTTTATATTTCATATATAGTAAATACCTCCATTAATTTATACAAATTCAACATGCGTTTTTTGTAAATTATGCACATTTACTCATTTTCCTGCTTTACTCATTTTCCTTCGGTCTTCCTGTAAAGAGTGCTGACCGCAAGCTTCTTCTATGTCACATCAAGGGTCCTAAGTAGCCCTAAACCTGTATCCTGGATAACACTAATTTTACATGGACTTCACTTCCTCTCTATCACTGGTTACTACGTATATACATGCAAAAAAGTGGTATTGAGATCCAAACATGCATCTCTTCCATCCCTGGGATTCCAATCAGGATGAATGGAGAGGAGATCTGATTGGCTCTGCTGAGGTTTGACATGATGACTAACAGGAACTTGTTGCAGGGCATCTCCACATATTCTTTCCACTAAAAGGAAATGTTACTTCTATTTCTAATCGAACCCCAAAATCAACGGAGAAATTAATGTAATGAAAGTATTGTCTCTGTACGTTTAGTAATTGTCTCCCATGTATTGTCATTTCAGTAAAGAGAAGAGTGAATCCTCCTTGTATGGAAATAATGCAGGACCTTCACATTATGGAAAGATCTCAGCAGAGTCAATCAATATGGCAGATTCTATTGTATTAAAGACAATGAACTGATTACAAGCAATCTGTATGGACCATGAAACTGTAGGGGACTGATAAATGTATTCCCATTTATTTTGCTATCCCCTAAGGATTGGGCATAAACTGGACCATTAGTCTAAGACAAGGGAGTAATCACAGTACTTGATGACAGTATGACCCTTAGCTATCCCAAGTTTGGCCATTAGGTGGTACAGGATAATAATATATAATGACTGTGCCAAGCTATCTCATGGATTTTTGCCAGAGGATTCTACCAAAGGCTTTTGCCAGAGCTGTTTGCCTGAACATTTCCTAAGTGGATTTGAGCCTCCTGTGGAGCCATCATTAGTCAGGACTAGTAAGGGTAGCTAGATCATGCAGTAGTCTCTCTAGGAGAGAAAGCCAGATTAGAGCTACCTATATTGAGCAGCTTTGGCTCCACCAAGGAGTGATAGAAGGGATTAGATCCCAAGGGCATTGTTAACTAGACAGGAACCAGAGACAGGTAATAGGGACGTAACTAGATCCCACCTGGGTTCCACATAAGAGTTGTCCTCAGAGGGAACAGGAGACACTGTGGGTAGACTGATATTACACTCTCAAGTACTACTACAGGGAACAACAATTAGTCTGCATTGTATTGAGTATGTATTGACTATTACACCATGTTGTCTTCTGTGCTGTTGCTCTATTTTCCCATGAGGATCTGGGTTAATAAAACAGTTCTGTTTTTGTTCAAGAACCACTGGTGCCCAATTATTTTGCATTTCCTACATTTACAGTTGTACAACACCCTGTCTCCACACCATTGAGAGGGTTCACCCCCTGAGGAATATAGGTCTCATTCAGAGCCATAATCTGGTGTAAAGCTACAAGTTAGAATAACGTGGCTGCTCAATTTACTATAGCCTTGCAAAACAAACCCAGCAAAATCAGGCTCATGTTTGCAGATAACCATGAACAAACTGAAGCAGAATTGAGAATTTAACAATATCAGAAAAGGGAGAATGGAAATATCAACTGTGCCACATTATTAGGAATTGCACCTTGTCCCAAGTGTCACCAGAGATACAGAACTTGTACGTTAAAGGAGAACCAACCCCTTTTTATTAAAATCCCCTACCCCCTACTCCACACAGACCCCCTTCCCTGCTCCCCCTAGCCTAGGTGTTACTCTGCGTAAATGCCCTAACCCTTTACTTACCGCTCGTTGCAGATTCTGGGAAGCAGAGTTCCTAGGCACCATCTTCTTCTCTTCGGTAGTCTTCGTGAAGGGAGTGGCATACCGGTGCATACGCAGTTGGAGCAGTCTTCTGGTTTTTGACAACTGCGCATGCGTCAAAATTGCCGGAAATGGCTGAAGCACCGAAAGAAGACCTGAAGATTAACGAAGAGAAGAACAGGCTGAGGGGAGCAGGGAGGGGGTCTATGTAGAGTAGGGTGGTAGGGGATTTTAATAAAAAGTGTTTGGTTCTCCTTTAAATGGGTCAAGTTGGGTGAAAGGTAGAATATCATCTAGGAATAATAGTATATAACAAAGTTTCTCTCTTTTTTCTTTCTCCATTTGTCAAGACTATTCTTAAAAAGTTCACATTTGACCCATCTCTATAACTAGCATCCCATCTTGGTTCTAGAACATGTCAGGGTCAGTTAGAAAGAAGAACTCTATGTACAAAAACTGTCGATTTTATGCCTTAAATGAATCACAGCAATAGTGATTATAATATAAAAGTTGTTATAGGTAGATTTTAATGTAAAATGAAGTGCATAAAATAGCTTATAGCTAGAAATGCAACCTAGCAGCACTAGAAGAAGCATTGCATTAGGTGTAGGTGTTGGGATTGCTTTATTATTTAGATTCTAATTTTAAAACACCTCATTTGCTGCGCTGCGACTGAATACACCCCTTCCACCTGCTGATTGGATAATCTATATGTCACTCTGCCTCCTTCCCACCTCCTTCAGTACCTGCTTCTGATTGGGCTCCAGGGGAAAGTGGGCAGGAGGAGGATGAGGAGGGCAGAAGAAGGGCTGCCAGATGGGAAGTTGGGTGGACAGTGCACAGTTCTCTAAGGAAAGAAGCAACTTTGATTCCCAAGATGCATTGCTTTCACTTGGAACCAGGTAAGGGGGAGAGAGGAGATGGACAGTCTCAAGAGTAGGGAGCAGAGATTTGGTCAGTTTGAGTCAGAGCAGGGTACTTCTTTTCTGGCAGTTTAGACTGTTTCTATGCAGTTTTTTTAGTATGACCCCCAGTTGCATGGACTCATGTCAAATAGAGGGAGTATATCTTTTCTTTAATAATTAGATTTAGATTTGATTTTCTGCCCTGAGCTGTGAGTGTTATAGTATGACTTGCTCTCATGACACAACACTTGTGTAATCTCTCCTGTATCCTGTAATAATATACTGTAATAATATACTGTAATAATATCCTGTAATAATATCCAGTAATAATATACTGTAATAATATACTGTAATAATATCCTGTAATAATATCCTGGTGCCACCTGTGCCCTCCCAGTCATCATTAACCCTAAAATACCCAGGCCAGTGGCACAGTGACCCAAATCAGTTATTTTACTGGGAATAAATCCAGGTCTGTCCCCCTCTCATCCCTTGTATTGATTCCCGTTGCTGGGTGTATAGCAAAGAGCTGATTATATATAAAGTGATGTAGAGCAGCAGGACTTTCCCCCACAGACAGGATTAGGTACCTGGGAAGGTCTCACTGATGATGGGAGAGAGGATTCAGCTCCTAACGATGCAGAGGAACCAGTCACACTCCTTTACTATGGGTCTGAGGATTTATTGGAATAGATTCTTTCTAAACAGAACCTCATCCTACAGAAACTGTACAGTTATAGGCAAAGAAATGGCAGTGGTTGTGGTCAGTGGTCAAAATCCTTCCATGCAAAGTGTTATTATTATTTATACTGACATTAGTAAAGATAAGAGCTGTGGTGTAACGATACAGCAGAACCAGGAACTTCTGGGAGTCCGAAGAGCATAGAGGGATGTGGTACCCTAAAAATAATTTGCTGTGGGACTCAATAAAATGTACTAATAATGTCTTTATATAAAGGCTTATACCTTATATGCAATCTAGCCAAGCAAATGCCAATCAGTGTTCTCCATCCAAGAGTCCAAATGAAATATGGGAACCAGTCACACTCCTTTCCTATGGATTTATTGGAATAGATTCCTTCTAAACAGAACCTCGTCCTACAGAAACTGTACAGTTATAGGCAAATGAATGGCAGTGTCTGTGGCTTAGAGCTGACTGCATATAAATGACTTTGGTGCATCTTCTCCCACCTGCCTGTGCCTGTACCTAGAAACTGCACCCACTGACCTCTACACAAAGTTCCTGGATCCTGTGATTTCTGCCTCTGATATCAGCCCAAAGCCATTTCACCTTCTATAGGAACCAATGGACACAGGTTGTAGGTAAAGGTATGAGCAGGTAGAACTGAGTTTCCATAGGAAAAGTCAGTAAAACAAATAGTTACACAAGGGTTAAACTACTGTAAGTAATGGTAACCAGTGCCCAAATCATCATAAACTGGGGAAGAAGAGACACAATATTAGTCAACCCATTCACATAATAGATCTTCCTCCATAATCAGGGATCATCTACATCTTCTCATTGTACCAGGGGGGGTCTCACCAACCTGCAAGAACCTCCAGCCTTTCTGTCTGAGTTCACTGAAGTCTTCTTATAAACCCTATAAGCTGCCTCCATAAATAATATAAATAAATCACCCTCAATTCTCTCCTGGATAAAGTCTTTCCAGAGAATTATTCCCCTCCATGTCCCTTGTCCCCCTCATTACAGAGACACAAGGTGATGCTGCAAAATTTCCTCTTTATTCTCTTATATATTATTATATGCTGCTGATCTGCACTGGGTTCTTTTTAATACATGACTGGCACCTTCTGCAGCCCAGTTAAGATTAGATTGCAAGCTCTTTGTGGTATATGCTTAGAAAACCCAGTCAATCCCATGACCCATTGTAAACAACACCCACTTTTGCATTACCCTTTATTGTAAGGGCTTGTTATCATTTATTACACTGCTGCCTGGAGATACCTGGGGCTGATTTAACAGTGGAAGACATAAGGATGCTCAGCTAAGGCATTGAATGTCAAGGGAAAATAAAACGTCATCATCTAATTTTCCTGTATAGTCTCAGTGGACAGGACCCCTGTTATTCCCAACTACAGTCAGGTGATCCCAGTGTTGGCCAACCATTTGGGAGTTTAAACTTTGAAAGCAAGTTGCTGTTAAAACCTGTCCTTGTCAGACAAATGGGTTAAAACCAACAAACCAGCACATTTCCCTATAACTGTAGCTAAACAGTAGCTTGTACTTGATCCGAACTAAGATATAATTGATCCTTATTAGAGGCAAAACAATTGTAGGGACCCATTGGGTTAATGTCCCCCTATGGCTTTAAATCCATACACTTCCCGATCTCCCTAGTTGCTGGGCAGATGCCCATGTAGCTAATTGTAATTTGCATAGCTGTGCTATTGGCCAAGAGGCCCTGTGACTACTTCCTGTCACACTTTGGTATAGTGAGTGAGAAGGAGAGGAGCTTCCTATTTGGCTCCTCTTGTCTGAACTATCCGGATGTTTCCAGGGAGCCTGGTTACAACAAGGCCCAGTAAAGCCAGTTTGCTGAAGGGATTCTGATTGATCTTCTGATCTAGATTCTTTTTATTGTACACGGTTTCAAGATCAATTTGTTGAAAATCAAAAACAGACAAAACAGAAAAGGCACAATATTATCACTCTGAATTATGTCCAGTAAAGGCTTTCGGAGATTTTGTTGTGATTCAGATTCAGTGAACAGGTCCTTTGTTTCTCCATCAATATGGATCCTTTTTTTTTACATTTAACAAAGTTAAAGCTAAAGTTCAACACAAATGCACTGAAGCCTTAGGGTTGCCAAGTAAAGAATTCAAAACTCATTCATTTAGAATTGGATCTGCTACACAGGCTCATATTTCAGGTTTCAAAAGTGAATTCATTAAGAAGTTGGGTCATTGGGACTCGGCAAAAAACAAGACCTATGTGAGACCCAACATTGTGGATAATTGGTAATGCAATATGTATTTTTTATAGGTTCGCCTTTGGCAGCCTTGATAATAAGGCATTCATTTGTTAATTGTATGTTATGTCAAGCAGAAATTATGGAATGAACCTTGATTTTATGGAAAATCAGCTCAAAATATGGTGGACCATCGTGGAGCTAAATGGTCAACACATTGGGGTCATCCTAACATTCTGATTATTCACATGAATAGTGATGGGCGAATTTGAGCCGTTTTGCCGAAATTTGTGAATTTTGTGCGAAATTCACGAAACGGCGAAAAATTAGTGAAACGGTGCCGATGTTTAGTTTTTGACACCAGCGCCCATTTTTTTGATGCCGCCAAATTTTCGCTGGAGTTTTGCGAAATTTATTCGCTGCCGGCGAATCGCGCAAATTCGTGCCTGGCGAATAAATTCACCCATCACTACACATGAAATAAAAAACATTGATCTAATTCAGTTGATCAGACAAGATCTGGCACATATCCATTTTTGATGCCTGATACAGTATTGAAATGGTCTGCGGTTATTCCTCCATGGACGGGAAAGTTATGGCTCCATTAAAACTTTTATAAAGATGTAAGAAAAAGCTTAATTTTGCTATTTCCAAATTTGCAAAATCAATGAATTTTGATGACACAGACACCAGGATATATAGAACACGGAGTAGAAGGTGGCATTTCTTTGTCTGATATTGGACATGATATATTTTGTGTAGGATGGCAGAAAGCTATTGAGAATGCATTATAAAGGTGGAGGATGGCCAAGACTAGTTTTAGGTCATAAAATGGTCTTGGCGCGGAGGATATAATTAATTTATTTTCATAGACTCATGGCTGGGAGTTCTGAGTCCTGGTGTCATTTATAGTTATTAAGAGGCACATTTATCAACGTCGAATTTCCAATTCATGTTTTTTTTAACTCTAATAAATTCAAATAAACTTGAAATTCAATTGGGGGGTTATTTAATAAAATTTGAATACCAAAAACTTGAATGGAATTTAAACTGAATTCGACTAAGCCCGAAATGAGTTTTTTCCCCGAAAAAACTTGAATGTCAAGAAGGCTAGTAAAATTTTCAAATTGGTCACTGGACCTCTCCCATTGACTTATACATGAACTCGGCAGGTTTTAGGTGGTGAATAGTTGAATTTGAATATTGAAAGGGGCAAGGCTTGATAAATCTCTAAATTTGTATTCAAAAATTTAAATCAAGTTTTGACAATTCAAATTTGAGAGTGTTAAAAAAACTTGAAAATTAAAATTTTCTATTTGACTCTTAATAAATCTGCCCTAAGGGTTATGTGTTTAGCTGTAAAAGGGCCAGATTTAATTAAGTGCATCTCAAATTGAATCTCGTGCATGGCTTTTCATGTGATAAACCTTTTTCTCAATGAATTGAATCTGGCCCAAAGTCAAATAAGTGCAATTTAATGGTTATCCATTCTTATAAGGATGGTATTGTAAGGACTTGTATCTAGTTGTCTCCTACAAAATCCTACAGCCCTTCTTGTTTCAACCCACCACCTTCTATTCTCCCTCTTCTACAGTCCAACCTATCCCTTGCCCTACAAGTTCCCTGCAGCCCACCATTTTCATTTCAACCTCTTCTGTTCTCCTGCAGGAGGCTACAATTTTCCTACGTCTTGCCTATAATCCTATACCCCCCACTCATCTCCATCTACCATTCCCTACTAATTGTTTATATGCTTAGACCTCATCCACTCTGCCTCTTTAGGGCCATTGGTTATTTACTTTTTCTTTCTCTTTATCCCATATAAACGTCACCCTACTGGATGCTTTTCCATTTGTTTTATGCTTTATTTCTCATTATTTTTCCAGAACTTGAACTTTTTCTTGATACTGTCTTATCTGGGAATTCCCCATCATATTCCTCTCAGCTCATTTATATTCTTATTTCTTACAAACCCATCAGCCTTCATGTCCATATAGAACCCATCATATGATTATACATGTATTTTCCATAAATTTTTCCCAATCATTGCTCTTACACTTCCTATAAAGTTTCAATAATTTTGTCCATTGATTACCCCGTTCCACTTCCCTTCTCTGGATTCATCATCTTATTATCTTCACATTCCTAATGTTCCTCTGCTGCCCTACCCATTACCTTTTAAAATATTACTACCTATTCAATCATAAGTCACTTATTTGCTCCAAACTATCTCCTCATTTTCCCTAGTGCTCTTAAACTCTCTTCCTATGGGTTCTACACCAACTTTGTAATTCTTCATGCCAGTTTGACTTCCCTCCAATGAATGGCTAAATATTTAATTTAGAAACTAATTTTTATATGGAAAAATAATTTCCTTAAAACAGAAAAACCTGATTTTTATTACATGAGTATGAATCAGTAGTTTGGAAGGCAAAATCAAGAAAATAAATTGTATTGTTTGCTTGGCTACAAGAAACTTAATATAATTCCTATGTCAAAGACCCTTTTCTATGAGCAAAATTAATTATGACATATTTTTGCAAATCTCTATGGTATTTATGCCGTATATGATTGGATTAAACATAGGAGGAATGATCAGGTAGAGGCTGGAAATAAGGATTTGGACAGATGGGGCACAAAGGAGAAGAGGGCTGGAATATGAAACACTAAGATAACACTTACATGGGCAGCACATGTGTTACCAACTTTATATCTGGCTTCTCTGTTAGGAAGTCTCAGCTCAGCCATTATTATCATGGTGTAGGATACATTAAGACATGTATCCAATCTTGGCACTAGCAAAGGAACCAGTAACCCATACACATAGTTGATTCGGATATGATCTGATGAGATGAGAGCTTGGCCACCGCCATGTGGTCACAGTAAGTCTGTTCGTTAACATGATTCCCACAAAATGGTGGTCTTCTGACAAGGAATGGAAGAGGAAATATCAATAAAGTCCCTCTCATTGTCACAAACACTCCCATTTTTGCAATCATGGAATTGGTCAGGATAGAGGAGTATCTCAGTGGGTGGCAAATGGCCAAATAATGGTTGAAAGCCATAGTTAGGAGTACAGAAGACCGCATTATGCAGAAGGAATGGATCTGCACTAGACATTCCTCAACGATGATCTCTGGAGGCTTAAACCAGAAGAGCAGCAGCATCTGGTGGATTAATAAAAGAATGGGCCACCAAAGACAAGTAAGAGTCTGTTAAAGGGACAAATAAAATAATATAAAATGATAATGTCCTAATACACAAGATTCAAATAAGCCAGGTGGGTGGAGGAAATTGAATTGTGGTCCTGTAATGTCTTAACAAATTGTGTTCACATAATACCAAAGCCCTGATACTAGAGGCTAAAGGGTTAGTATCAGATAGGGACATAAGATAGAATTGTAGCTATAGAACTACAAGTACACATCCTGGCTATATTTAAATAGACTTTGTTAGACCACAAAGCTTACAAACTGTTGGACACATGAAACTTTTACGTGTACAATGTTTTTCAGTAAGTCTTGCAGCTGCTCACATGTAAATACCTTCTTGACCATGTATGGCAATTCCGTGTACATCTTCCTTATAGTGAATGCTCTGTAGAATGTATATAAACTTGGTCTAATGGGCATGACACTTGAAGCTCTCCGTGCCATACTAAGTGTGACATTGTGACAAGCTTCCCAAGATTCCAATATTTTGTCAAATAAATGAATCAGCTATAATGAAGAACGGAAAGCAAATTACCAGCAGTGCCACCTCAGACAGTCCATGCTCTGCCCGTCTCTACTGTTGAATCAGTTTTGTCACCTTCTCTCGAATCTCTTTGGTATTTATGCCGTATATAATTGGATTAAACATAGGAGGAATGATCAGGTAGAGGCTGGAAAAAAGAATATGGACAGATGGATCTGAAGAAGCCTCAAACCTCTTAGATATGAAGGAGAAGAGGGCTGGGATATAAAGCACTAAGATAACACTAACATGGGCAGCACATGTGTTGCGAACTTTATATCTGGCTTCTCTGTTAGGAAGTCTCAGCACAGCCATTATAATCATGGTGTAGGACACAGTAAGACATATTATGTCAAATCCCACCACAAGCAAAGCAACCATTAACCCATACATAGAGTTTATTCTGATGTCACTACAGGAGAGCTTTGCCACCGCCATGTGCTCACAGTAAGTTTCTTGTATTATGTGATTCCCACAAAATGGGAGCCTTCTGACAAGGAGTGGAGCAGGAAATACCAGTAATACCCCCCTCATTATCACAAACAGTCCCATTTTTGCAATCATGGAATTGGTCAGGATAGAGGAGTATCTCAGTGGGTGGCAAATGGCCACATAACGATCAAAGGCCATAGTTAGGAGTACAGAAGACCCCATTATGGAAAAGGTGTGGATAAAGAACATCTGCACTAGACATTCCTCAAAAGTGATCTCTCTTAGCTTGAACCAGAAGAGCAGCAGCATCTTGGGAATGGCGGCATTTGACTGGACAAGGTCAGTAAATAATAGTATGAAAAGGAGCAGGTACATTGGCTTGTGAAGCCTCCTGTCAGCTTTTATGATAAGAAGAACAGTAATGTTGGCTGAAATGGTTACTATATACATGCAACACAGTGGTATTGAGATCCAAACATGCATCTCTTCCATCCCTGGGATCCCAATCAGGATGAATGGAGAGGAGATCTGATTGGCTCTGCTGAGGTTTGACATGATGACTAACAGGAACATTTTGCAGGGCATCTCCACATATTCTTTCCACTGAAAGGAAATGTTACTTCTAATATGCTTCTTCTTTGCCCAGTTATACAGTCTTTGCAATGGGCCACGGAAAATCCTTCCTGCAAAAAAGTACCACAGACATTGATATATCAGAACAGAATTATGGGATATATTACCAGATTCTCAACTTTTCCAAAACCCCAAATTCAACAGAGAAATAAATATAATGAAAGTGTTGCCTCTGTATGATTAGTAATTGGCTCCCATGTATTATCTTTTCAGTAAAGAGAAGAGTGAATCCTTTTTTTTATGGAAATAATAAAGCACATTGGCACTATGGAAAGATCTCAGCAGAGTCAATCAATATGGCAGATTCTATTGTATTAAAGACAATGAACTGATTACAAGGAATCTGTATGGACCAGGATTGGGCACAAATTGGACCATTAGTCTAAGGAAGGGAGTAATCACAGTATTGGATCACAATATGACCCCTAGCTATCCCAAGTTTGGCTGTAGGGTTGCACTGGATAATAATATATAGTGACTGTGCCAAGCTATCTCAGGGATTTTTGCCAGAGGATTCTACCAAAGGCTTTTGCCAGAGCTTTTTGCATGAACGTTTCTTAAGTGGATTTGAGCCTCCTGTGGAGCCATCATTAGTCAGGACTAGTAAGGGTAGCTAGATCCTGTAGTAGTCTCTCTAGGAGAAAAAGCCAGATAGAGCTATCTATATTGAGCAGCTTTGGCTCCACCAAGGAGTGATAGAAGGGATTAGATCCCAAGGGCATTGTTGCCTAGACAGGAACCAGAGACAGGTAATAGGGACTTTATAGATAGATCATCCCACCTGGGTTCCACATAAGAGGTGTCCTCAGAGGAAACAGGAGACACTGTGGGTAGACTGATATTCTACTCTCAAGCACTACTAGAGGGAAGACTCAATAATTAGTCAGCATTGTGAGTATGTATTGACTATTACACAATGGTTGTCGTCTGTACTGTTGCTCTATTCTCCCAGGTGGATCTGTGTTAATAAATCAGTTCAGTTATTGTTCAAGAACCACTGGTGCCCAATTATTGTGCATTTCCTTCATTTACAGTTGTACAAAACCCTGTCTCCACACCAGTGCGAGGGTTCACCCCCTGAGGAATATAGGTCTCATTCAGAGCCATAATTTGGTGTAAAGCTACAAGTTAGAGTAATTGGGCTGCTCATAAACAAACCCAGCCAAATCAGATGACCATGAAAACAGAGAAGCCGAATTGGGAAGTCGATAATAACAGAAAAGACCCAACACTAGAGGGGATTGGGAATATCAACTGTGCTGCAATATTAGGAAGTGCACCTTGTGCCCAGTGTCACCCGAGATACAGAACTTCTACATTAAATGGGTCAAGTTCGGCTGAAGAAAGAAAAAATATAATTTAGCAATAATAGTATATAACAAAGTGTCTCTCTTTTTTCTTTCTCCATTTATCATGACTATTCTTAAAAAGTTCACATTTGACCCATCTCTCTAACTAGCATCCCATCTTGGTTCTAAAACATTATAAATTTATATTATAAACATTAAATGTTTTAAAGGCAAAGGGTGCGCTGGCAAATTTCTCTTTCTCTTTGGCGTGAGTTAGATCAAGCATTGGCGATTTCTTTCTGTGTTGGTTCTAACATGTCAGGGTCAGTTAAAAATAAATACTCTGTGTACAAAAAACTTTCAATTTTATGGAAATGAATCACTGTCATAGGGCTTAATAAAAGTCCTTATAGGTAGATTTTAATGCAAAATGTTGTGTATAAAATAACCTAGCAGCACTAGAAGAAGCATTGCATTAGGTGTAGGTATAGGGATTGCTTTATTATTTGGTTTGTAATTTTAAAACACCTCATTTGCTGCACTGCGACTGAATACACCCCTTCCACCTGCTGATTGGATAATCTATCTGTCACTCTGCCTCCTTCCTACCTCCTTCAGTACCTGCTTCTGATTGGGCTCCAGGGGAAAGTGGGCAGGAGGAGGATGAGGAGGGCAGAAGAAGGGCTGCCAGATGGGAAGTTGGGTGGACAATGCACAGTCCTCTAAGGAAAGAAGCAACTTTTATTCCCAACATTCACTTGCTTTCACCTGGAACCAGGTGAGGTGGGGAGCAGAGATTTGGTCTGTTTGAGTCAGGGTGGGGTATTTCTTACCTCACGTAGTTTCATTTCAAACAGAGCAATTGGGTTTGAGTTAGCAATAAATCGGCATTTATTTCTGGCAGTTTAGACTGTTTCTATGCAGTTTTTTAGTATGACCGCCAGTTGCATGGACTCATGTCAAATAGAGGGAGTATATCTTTTCTTTAATAATTAGATTTAGATTTGATTTTCTGCCCTGAGCTGTGAGTGTTATACGAGAGGGAGGAATCCGCCCCAGTATGACTTGTACAATACCTGTGTTATCTCTCCTGTATCCTGTCATAATATCCAGTAATAATATCCTGTAATAATATCCTGTAATAATATCATGTAATAATATCCAGTAATAATATCCTGTAATAATAATAATATACTGTAATAATGTCCTGTAATAATATCCAGTAATAATATCCTGGTGCCACCTGTGCCCTCCCAGCCGTCATTAACCCAGTGATATCCAGACCCGTGGCACACTGACCCAAATCACTGATTTTACAGGGAATAAACCCAGATCCTCTACTGATTCCCATTGCTGGGTGTATAGCAAAGAGCTGATTATATATAAAGTGATGTAGAGCAGCAGGACTTTCCCCCACAGACAGGATTAGGTACTTGGGAAGGTCTCACTGATGATGGGAGAGAGGATTCAGCTCCTAATGATGCAGAGGAACCAGTCACACTTCTTTCCTTTGGGTCTGAGGATTTATTGGAATAGATTCTTTCTAAACAAAACCTCATCCTACAGAAACTGTACAGTTATAGGCAAATGAATGGCAGTGTCTGTGGCTTAGAACTTACTGCATATAAATGTATTAAACTACTGTAAGTAATGGTAACCAGTGCCCCAATTAACAAAAAACTGGCAAAGAAGAGACACACAATATTAGTCAACACATTCACTTTACCTTATACCCCAATATCACACCCTCATATTAAGGAGGGCACAGAGACAGAGGGGCAGAAAATTCCAGCAGTGAAACAGCCCCAGTTATACCCTAATCCCTGGCACATAATAGATCTTCCTCCATAATCATCTACATCTTCTCATGGTACCAGGGGGGTCTCACCAACCTGCAATAACCTCCAGCCTTTCTGTCTGAGTTCACTGAGGAAAAGCTCCTCTAAGCTGCCTCCATAAATAATATAAATAAATCAGCCTCAATTCTCTCCTGGATAAAGTTTCTCCAGAGAATTATTCCTCTTCCCTGTCCCTCATCCCCTCATTACAGAGAGACACAAGGTGATGCTGAAATCTTTCCTCTTTATTCTCTTATACAGTATGTTATTATATGCTGCTGATCTGCACTGGGTTCTGTTTCATACATGACTGGAGCCTTCTGCTGCCCAGTTAAAGGAATTGTTCAGTATAAAAATAAAAACTTGGTAAATAAATAGACTGTGCAAAATAAAAATTTTATCTAATATAGTTAGTTAGGCAAAAATGTAATGTATAAAGGCTGGAGTGACTGGATGTGTAACATAATAGCGAGAACATTACTTCCTGCTTTTCAGCTCTCTTGGTTTACACTGACTGGATACCAGGCAGTAACCAATCAGAGACTTGAAGGGGGGCCACATGGGTCATATCTGTTGCTTTTGAATCTGAGCTGAATGCTGAGGATCAATTGCAAACTCCCTGAACAGATATGTACCATGTGGCCCCCCCTTATAGTCACTGACTAACTCGGAGTTAGAGAGCTGAAAAGCAGGAAGTAGTGTTCTGGCTATTATGTTAGACATCCAGTCACTCCAGCCTTTAAATATTACATTTTTGGCTAACTAACTATATTTGAAACATTATTTATTTTGCACAGCCTATCTCTTTATCCAGTTTTTATTCGCACTGAACTGTTTCTTTAATATTATCTAATTTTCCTGTATAGTCTCAGTGGACCACTAACTCTGACTCCTCTGTCTTTCATATACATGTATGGGATCCAGAAAGCACAAAATTATGGAAAGGTCATCTCCCGTAGACTCAATTGTATCCAAATAATCCGTATTTTTAAAAGTAGACACAATGGATACAATACATTTCATCACTGCCAAAGCACCAATATTAAAGCTATATGAAGATGGTGTCTGCTTTTGGGAAGAAACCAAAGAACTTCTGGCCAGGAAGCTGACGCTCTGCCCCATTGAGCATCCAAGCCTATCTCTGCCAACATGAATGAGGAGACTATTCAAGTTTGGCTCTAAATCTACAACTAAGCCTTTGTCATTGTCACATTTTATTTTATTTATTAAAGAAACTACAAACATTCCCTACACCTAGGGGCCGATTCACTAACTTCGAGTGAAGGATTCGAAGTAAAAAAACTTCGAATTTCGAAGTAATTTTTGGGCTACTTCGACCATCGAATGGACTACTTCGACCTTCGACTACGACTTCGAATCGAAGGATTCGAACTAAAAATCGTTCGATTATTCGACCATTCGATAGTCGATGTACTGTCTCTTTAAAAAAAGCTTCGACCCCCTAGTTCGCCATCTAAAAGCTACCGAAGTCAATGTTAGCCTATGGGGAAGGTCCCCATAGGCTTGGCTAACTTTTTTTGATCGAAGGATATTCCTTCGATCGTTGGATTTAAATCCTTTGAATCGTTCGATTCGAAGGATTTAATCGTTCGATCGAAGGAATAATCCTTCGATCGTACAATCGCACTATTTGCGCTAAATCCTTCGACTTCGATATTCGAAGTCGAAGGATTTCAATTCCCAGTCAAATATCGAGGGTTAATTAACCCTCAATATTCGACCCTTAGTGAATCAGCCCCCTAAAGTTTAAACTTTATTCATTACAATTTAAATGTATAAGGAGGACTATGTTATTCCTTATCTGGGCAACTTTTATTTATTGGTCCAGATGGAACATCCATGTGCCACATTTTGTTACAAACTTTTAATTCGTTGGCAGAGAAATTTGGAATTCTACTTGCCAGGGATGAAACAGTTTTTCCTACTAATGTCATTCAATTATTAGGTATCGAAATAGATACTCTTTCAGTTGAATTCAGGTTACCTGAAAACTAATTGTCCAAGTTAAAAACTTAATTCATTCAACTCTTATAGCTAAAAACATCTTCAGTCATTCATGGGGCATCTTATTTGCTATGAGAATAATTCCTATTGGTCACATTTTCAATAGGAGGTTAATTCTATGTATATAATCCTAATTGGCACCTATGATGAACTAGTGAGGTGAAGTAAGAATTTCTGATCTTCTGATTGATCTTCTGATCTAGAACATTTTAATGATAGATTGTGGTGTCAAGATCAATTTGTTGATAATGAGTTGTTCGGGAACTATTTCCATTGTTTGCTTTGGCTTCAAATGAGCAGACAAAAGATTACTCCTAAATTGTGGCAATTTGAAAGTAGTTCGGGTTATCAATAATGTTTCCGTTAAGTCAAAACCAGTATTAACATTTCTTTGCAGATCATTCTTAGAGATGTGAATCAGCTCAAAATATGGTGGATGGAACTTCGTGGAGCTAAATGGTCACCACATTGGGGTCATCTTAACATTCCGATTAGTCACATGAAATAAAAACCATTGACCTAATTCAGTTGGTCAGATGAGATCTGGCACATATCCATTTTTGATGCCTGATACAGTATTGGAATGGTCTGAGGTTATTCCTCCATGGATGGGAAAGTTAATGTTCCATCACAACTTTTAGAAAGATGTAGGAAAAAGCTTAATTTTGCTATTTCCAAATTTGCTAAATCAATGAATTTTGATGACACAGACACCAGGATCTAGAACACGGAGGAGATGGTGGCATTTATTTGTCTGATAAAGGACATTATATATTTTTGTGTAGGATGGCAGAATGCTATTGAGAATTCATTATTAAGGTGGAGGATGGCTAAGACCACTTTTAGGTCATAAAATGGTCTTGGCTTGGAGGATATAATTCATTTATTTTCATAGGCTCATGGATGGGAGTGCTGAGTCCTGGGGGCACATTTATCAAGGGTCGAATTTCGTGGGATAATAAACCCTCGAATTCGACCCTCGAAGTAAAATCCTTCGAATTTCGAATATCGAATTCGAAGGATTTTAGCGCAAATACTTCGATCAAACGATTTTAATCGATCGACCAAAGGATTTTTATTCGATCATAAAAAACGTATAAAAGTGCTGGGGAAGGTCCCCATAGGCTAACATTGAACCTCGGTAGGTTTAAACTGGCGAAGTATGTAGTCAGTAGTAGTCGTAGTAGAAGTATTTTTTTAAAGAGACAGTACTTCGACTATCGAATGGTCGAATAGTCAAGCGATTTTTACTTTGAATCGTTCGAATCGAAGTCGAAGGTCGTAGTAGCCTATTCAATGGTCGAAGTACCCAAAAAATTACTTCGAAATTCGAATTATTTTTCATTCCAATCCTTCACTCGAGCTTAAAAAACTTGTCCACAAATTCAGTTCCAGTAGACTTCCAATAGAAGTTCCAATAGACTTCAATACAGTTTTTACGTGATAAACTGTGATATAAGTTTATCTGAATTGAATTGCATCTCAAATTGAATCTCATGCTCAATGAATTGAATCTGGCCCAAAGTCACATAAGTGCAATTTAATGGTTATCCATTTTTACGAGGTGATGGGTTGGCAGATTTTGAGTCAATGCTGTCAATGCTGCATACCCTCTCCCATGTGTAAAATGTATAATGAAGCAGTGGAATTCTTAATGAATCCGATGAAAGTTGAGTGTAGGACTAGCCAGACCAGGGATGATTTTGATGGAGTTGGCCAGCTTAAATATATTGCAATATATGGACAAGCAATGACTGTTTTGGTTAAAGGGGAGGGCATTTTTAGTAGCGTCATGTATGAAATGTACTTGATAACAATGATATTGGGTGAGTGCAGAAGGTCTTTGTTTGAGGGACCTTCTTAAACACAGCAGACAACTTTCAATAAAATCTGTATTGGCATCTACAATCTTCTCACTTTTTATTTATTGAAAGGGGCATGAAAAGTAACTGTTTGTGTCGCTAATAAAGGTGCCTAACCTAATAAAGGTTCGTGAATAACCAGCATATTTTTTTGTGTTCACAGTCTGCCATTGGTTTTCCAATAGGAATTTTCACCACTGGATTACTTCTCTAAACTCTTTCCAATATGTGGTGTTTCATCAATTCTGCTGCCATCTGACTACAGGTTTCTCCAGAAATGTCCATCCCTAATATAAATTATCTATCCCTTTGACAAAACTACATTATCTTACCAGGTCTCTTGTGATCATCAGCCACTTTACTGCTGCTAATTGGGATGATCAGCAAAAGTATGAACTTGAAAAAGATCTTGATTCCTGACATTCCAGTCAATACTCCATCCACTAGAACAGGTTTAGTCCCAACGAACACTCTTGGATCAAGAACTCCTGCCCTCTCCTACAGTCCAACCAGTCCATTGCCGTACAAATTCCCTATAGCCAACCATTTTCATTCCAACCTCTTCTGTTCTGCTGCAGGAGCCTACAATTTTCCTAAGTCATGCCTATAGTCCTACACCCCCCACTCATCTCCATCTTACAAACCCATCAGCCTTCATGTCCATATAGTACCCATCATATGATTATTTATACATGTATTTTCCATAAACTTTTCCCACTCATTGCTCTTACACTTCCTATAGAGTGGCAATCATCTTGTCGATTGATTCCTCATTCAACTTCCCTTCTCTGGATTCATCATATTATTATCTGCACATTCCTAATGCTCCTCTGCTGCCCTACCCATTACCCTTTTTTGACTATTACTACCTATTAATTCATCAGTCACTTATTTGCTCCAAACTATCTCCTCATTTTCCCTAGTGCTCTTAAACTCTTTTCCTATGGTTTCTACACCAACTTTGTAATTCTTCATGCCACCTTGACTTCCCCCCAATGAATGGCTACATTTTTAATTTAGAAACTAATTTTTCTATGGAAAAATGATTTCCTTAAAACAGAAAAACCTGATTTTTATTACATGAGTATGAATCAGTATTTTGGAAAGCAAAATCAAGAAAATAAATTGTATTGTTTGCTTGTTGGCCACAAGAAACTTAATATAATTCCTATGTCAAAGACCCTTTCCTATGAGCAAAATCGATTATGACATCTTTTTGCGAATCTCTTTGGTATGTATGCCGTATATGATTGGATTAAACATAGGAGGAATGATCAGGTAAAGGCTGGAATAAGGATTTGGACAGATGGGGCAGTAAAAGCCCCAAATCTCTGAGACACAAAAGAGAAGAGGGATGGGACATAAAACACTAATATAACACCAACATGGGCAGCACACGTGTTACCAACTTTATATCTGGCTTCTCTGTTAGGAAGTCTCAGCACAGCCATTATAATCATGGTGTAGGACACAGTAAGACATATTGTATTGTATCCAATCCTACCACTAGGATCCAGTAACCCATATGATTCGGATATGACCAGAGGAAAGATTTGCCACCGCCATGTGGTCACAATAAATCTGTTCATTAACATGATTCCCACAAAATGTGAGCCTTCTGATAAGGAATAGTTACATAGTTAGTTACATAGTTAAATTGGGTTGAAAAAAGACAAAGTTCATCAAGTTCAACCCCTCCAAATGAAAACCCAGCATCCATACATACACCCCTCCCTACTTTTAATTAAATTCTATATACCCATATCTATACTAACTATAGAGTTTAGTATCACAATAGCCTTTGATATTATGTCTATCCAAAAAATCATCCAAGTCCCTCTTATAGTCATTAACTGAATCAGCATCACAACATCACCCGGCAGTGCATTCCACAACCTCACTGTCCTGACTGTGATGAACCCCCTACGTTGCTTAAAATGAAAGTTCTTTTCTTCTAGTCTAAAGGGGAGGCCTCTGGTACGGTGATCCACTTTATGGGTAAAAAGGTCCCCTGCTATTTGTCTATAATGTCCTCTAATGTACTTGTAAAGTGTAATCATGTCCCCTCGCACGTGCCTTTTTCCAGAGAAAACAACCCCAACCTTGACAGTCTACCCTCATCATTTAAGTCCTCCCTCCCTCCAACCAATTTAGTTGCACGTCTCTGTACTCTCTGCAGTTCATTTATATCCCTCTTAAGGACTGGAGTCCAAAACTGCCCCCATACTCCAGATGAGGCCTCACCAGGGACCTATAAAGAGGCAGAATTATGTTTTCATCCCTGGAGTTAATGCCCTTTTTTATGCAAGACAGAACTTTATTTGCTTTAGTAGCCACAGAATGACACTGCCCAGAATTAGACAACGTGTTATCTACAAAGACCCCAAGATCCTTCTCATTTAAGGAAACTCCCAACACACTGCCATTTAGTGCATAACTTGCATTTATAATATTTTTGCCAAAGTGCATAACCTGCATTTATCAACATTGAACCTCATTTTCCAGTTTGCTGCCCAGTTTTCCAGTTTAGACAAATCACTGTGCAAAGTGGCAGCATCCTGCATGGAACCTATAGTTCTGCACAATTTAGTCTCAGCTGCAAAAATAGAAACAGTACTTTCAATGGCCACCTCCAGGTCATTAATAAACAAGTTGAAAAGCAAGGGACCTAGTACAGAGCCCTGCGGTACTCCACTAACAACACTGGTCCAATTAGAAAATGTTCCATTTACCACCACTCTTTGTAGTCTATCTTTTAGCCAGTTCTCTATCCAGGTACAAATACTATGTTCCAGGAATGGATGTGGAAATGTGGAAACATCTGCACTAGACATTCCTCAAAAGTGATCTTAGCTTGAACCAGAAGAGCAGCAGCATCTGGAGGATTTATAAAAGAACGGGCCACCAAAGATGGGCAAGAATTTTTATAAAGGGACAAATAAAATAATATGAAATGATAATGTCCTTGTACACAAGATTCAAATAAGCCAGGTGGGTGTAGGAAATGTAATTGTGTCCATATAATGTCTTATCAGATTGTGTTCACACAATACCAAAGCCCTGATACCAGAGGCTAAAGGGTTAATATCAGTTAGGAACACGAGATAGAATTGTAGCTATAGAACTACAAATACACGTCCTGCCTATATTTAAATAGCATTTGTTAGACCACAAAGCTTACAAACTGTTGGACACATGAAACTTTTACTTGTACAATGTTTTCCAGTAAGTCTTGCACTTGCTCACATGTAAATACCTTCTTGACCATGTATGGCAATTCCGTGTACATCTTCCTTATAGTGAATGCTCTGTAGAATGTATATAAACTTGGTCTAATGGGCATGACATTTGAAGCTCTCCATGCCATACTAAGTGTGTCATTGTTACAAGCTTCCCAAGATTCCAATATTTTGTCAAATAAATGAATCAGTTATTCTGAAGAACTTTCTTTAACTTGTCTTGGAGTCTTGCAAATAATAAGGTTCTGAAAGCAAATTACCAGCAGTGCCACCTCAGACAGTCCATGCTCTGCCCGTCTCTACTGTTGAATCAGTTTTGACACCTTCTGTCGAATCTCTTTGGTATTTATGCCGTATATAATTGGATTAAACATAGGAGGAATGATCAGGTAGAGGCTGGAAATAAGAATTTGGACAGATGGATCTAAAGAAGCCTCAAACCTCTTAGATATGAAGGAGAAGAGGGCTGGGATAAAAAACACTAAGATAACACCAACATGGGCAGCACATGTGTTGCGAACTTTATATCTGGCTTCTCTGTTAGGAAGTCTCAGCACAGTCATTATAATCATGGTGTAGGACACAGTAAGACATATTATGTCAAATCCTACCATTAGCAACGTAACTATTAACCCATACACAGAGTTGATTCTGAAATCACCACAGGAGAGCTTTGCCACCGCCATGTGCTCACAGTAAGTCTGTTGTATGATGTGATTCCCACAAAATGGGAGCCTTCTGACAAGGAGTGGAAGAGGAAATACCAGTAATATCCCCCTCATTATCACAAACAGTCCCATTTTTGCAATCATGGAATTGGTCAGGATAGAGGAGTATCTCAGTGGGTGGCAAATGGCCACATAACGATCAAAGGCCATAGTTAGGAGTACAGAAGACCCCATTACGGCGAATGTGTGGATAAAGAACATCTGCACTAGACATTCCTCAAAAGTGATCTCTCTTAGCTTGAACCAGGAAGAAGCAGCAACATCTTGGTGGCCATCCAGCCGGCATCTATTGACTCCTAGGAACCAAGGTCCCACGGAGATGACCTATCATAACCTCATGTGAAAGGAGCAGGACATTGGCTGTGAGAGCCTCCCTGTTCCAGCTTTATGATTTAAGAAGAAACAGTAATGTTTGGCTGAAATGTTACTACTTAATACATGACAAACACAAGTGCGTCATCTTGCTAAGACTCCCACCGATCGCCATCTGCTCCCCTAATCTCATGACCTCAGCGCGCCTCATGGAATACCAACTACAGCGGCATGACCATGGTGATCGTAAGGAGAGCCCTTCATCTGCTCCTGCTGACAGGCGTTTTGACGATGTATGACTAAACAAGAAGAAGTCTGCCTATTAAGTCGCGCATTCTCCCAACACTAAATTCTTAAGCCACTCTCAAATGGAATTCCAATACTGCTCTATTTCCTAGTCTATTTCTTCTCTGGTCCCAGTTAGTACGTCTATTGCACTATGGACCACGACAAATTCTTCCTGCAAAAACAGTACCACCAAACATATTTGTATATATCAGAGACACAGAATTAAGGGAATATAATATCCAGATCTCTAACTTTCTGAAACCACAGAAGAATCAACAGAGAAAATCTGCAGACAGACGTAACATCGCAAAGTGTTCGTCCTCTGTAATGATTAATACGTGTCCATCCACATGTACTTGTTCCACTTCAATAAACGAGAACGACGTGATCCTCTTTTTTATAGGAAAAATAAGAAAGTCACATTGCACTATGGAAAGATCCTCAGCGCCAGAAGTCACCACTGAGCTCTGATATCGCCAGACTTCGTCATGTAGGTTACTTAATACAGGATACCTACATCGACACTGATCTACAAAAGCAACATCTGAACACTTACTGAGAAAAACTGTCAGCATGTCGGACTCAGATAAAATATCGGTACACACAATTAAACCATATCACACTATAACTTTGCTAGACCTCCCCTACGGATTGAAGCGCAATTAATACTGGACTCATCTACAGTCAACATGGAACGGAGTATGAATCACCACGCTCATACTCTCGTGAGACACGCGCTAAATGACCCGTAGGCTATCCCCAAAGGTTTGGCCATTAGGTTGGCACTGGATAATAATACATAATGACCTGTGCCACAGCTATCTCAGGATTATTTGCCAGTAGGTTCTCGCCAAAGCTTTTGCCAGAGCTGTTGCGCTGAACATTTGTGGATTTGAGGGCCTCTTTGTTGAGCCCATTCATTAGTTCAGGACTAGTGAAGGTAGCTACAGTAGATCCTGATAGTAGTTCTTCTCTAGGAGAGCGAAGCCTAGATACTAGAGCACCACGCTTATTAGCTTAGCGCGCCAAGTGCCCACGCTGAGTCTACTAGCCTCACCTCAATGCGGGGCATACTCAGAAAGCGCACTATACGATCCTAAGGAGCATGTTGCGTAGACAGGAACCAGAGACAGATAATAGGGACCTATTATAGAATAGTCATTCCCACCTGGGTCCACATAAGAGGATGTACCTTCAGGAATTAATTGGTCGCAAGACCAGAGAGCACACTGTGCGTTAGACTGATATTTATACTCCTCAAGCACTACTAGACGGCGAAGACTCACCATTAGGCAGCATGTGAGTACTGTAATACTTGACGTACTTACACAATGGGTCTTCGTCAATGCTTAACTGTTGCCTCCTATTCTCCCAGGTGGATCTTATGTAATAAATCAGATTTCTCCATGTCTAATTGATGTCTCTGCAAGATCAAACCAAATATGAGCTTACGCGACAATTCTACTTGCACTCCAATGACTCACAGTTTGTACACAACAGCTGCCTGTCTCACCACACCAGTGCGAGCGGTTCACCCCAACGCAGGAATTATCAGACTGGGTTCTCCATATCAGCAACGCAACCAATTGGCAGCTGTTTAAAGCCTTACAAGTAAGAGTTACTGGGCTGCTTAAAAAACAAAACCCAGTGGCAAACAAAATCAGTGAGTCTCCTACTAACGTCAGACAATCGACTTCTGAGCACAGAATAACACCATGATGAACGAACAATACACGACGAAGCGACAAATGCCGTAAGTCGGCAATAATAAGAATCCGCAAAAGAAGCCCAACTACTACAGGTGCGGGCCGTATTGGAATATCAACTGTAGCGCTGCAATCAATTCAGCAAATGGCAACCTTGTGCCCGAGTGTCACACCAAAAAATTACAGAACTTCTACCATTAAAATGGTCAAGTTCAGGCTGGAAAGATAAGGAAAGAAATCTATAATTCTAGAATATAATAGTATAAACAACAGTCTAGCCAATCCTCGTGCCTTTTTTCTTTCTACCATTTATCAGTGCTTATTCCTAAAAAGATTCACAATTTGAACCCGTCTCATCAACCTAGCATCCCATCTTGTTCTAGAACATTCACGGGTCAGATTAGAAAGAAGAAAGCTTCTGCGGTCATTAAAAAACCTGTACAATTACTGCATTAAACATATCAGGGGTGTTCAGAAAGATAGATTTGCCGATCCTACCGAGATAAAGACCTTTAGTGCTAGATCCAGTAGATCTCAAGTACACTGCATCAACAAACAGCTCGAACTCAACCATAACCCTTCTACAGTCTTAATTCAGTATCATTCACATATTTATCTCGTTTACATTAAGAAAATAATTGATATATTTAAAATTATAGACATATATAGCAAAATACATACATCTACGGCGAAGCCACATTAAGATCTACCAGTATAGGCCATTCTAATCAACGCATCAATCGGACAACAAGTATCAAACACACCAGCCGATAACACGACCATTACTATATTAGCATAGTGGCGTCACCTCCATCTATTAAACTCTTGACGTTACTTCTTTAATTTAATAATAGTGCATAATATAAACAACTACTCTATGAGGGTAAGATTTAATGCAAACATTCGAAATCGACATTACAAATTAAACACCCTAGCCAATACTAAGAAGAAAGCATCCATTGTGATCAGTTCAGTAGGCGATGCTTATTGTTTAGCAGATTCTATATATTTCACCAACACCCTCATTTGCTGCGCCTGCCACACTGAAACACCCCTATTCCACCTGCTGGATTGGATCAAATACTGTGTCTGCTCCACTCTGCCTCCTTCCCAGCCTCCTCTCAAGTACCTGATTCCTCTACTCGATTTCCCATTGCTGGGATGTGTAATAGCAAAGAGAGCTGCATTCTCAGGCTACTGTAAAGATGGCATGTATGTTCAGCGCCACGCCAGCAGCGCACCTTTTCCCCCACGCCAAACACCAGCGCCACCGCAACCTTAGCGGTACCGTTGGCTAAGGGCTCTCCCACTCACAGGATGGGAATTCTCACGGAAACAGATAGCTCAGCCATAACCTAACCAGACCGACTGCAGACAAGATCACAACCTACGTCCCTCACCGATCCTCCGCTTTCCTAATGGTGATCGCAGGACATTTATATTCCTGCATACTAGATTCCGCTTCCTAGAACATTAACGCTCGCTCCTTACAAGCGAGAGTACACTCACCTAACATTATAGGCAATACACGCCTTAGTGATCTGTGGCATCAGAGCCTTGACTGACCAAATAATTGACTCTGGTGCATTCTTATCCACCTGCCCTGTGCCCATGTACCTAGAGAAACTGCACCCACTGACCTCATAAAGGAGAGTGTGTCCTGTATCCTGTTCGTTGTCCTCTGAGTTAATCAGCCTCAGACGTCCATTCCACCACAAGATGTGAACCAATCGTGGCACACAGGTTATAACACTGTCTAGGTACTGTATGTGAGCAGCTACGATGATGTGTGAGTGTGTAAGAAAGTCGAGTGCTATCATAATCCATATGTACACTAGAGTATGCTCTAAAACTACGTAACATGTAATGGTAACCTCAGTGCACCCAAAATGAAGCGTGTGCGGGAAGAAGAGACAACTCTAACAACATCGATCTACACACTATTACCTTATACCCCTCATGATCATACAAGCATAGGGCACACAATACATTTCCAGCAGTGAAGACACGCCCCCATTTATACGCCTAATCCCTGGCACCACTAATAGATACCTTCCTCCCATAATCATCTAAGAATCTCTCAGATAGCACTCACCAGGAGGACTCGGGTGCTCTATCTCTCTAGCAAGAACTCAGCCATTTTTACCTGTCCTGGAGCTGCTCCTCAGACGATATAAACACGCACTCCTTATAAAACCCTTTATACAATCGTCGACACATCCCATCCCACTGAAAACATTAACTATACAGAACGTAGAATTACTGCCTTCACTTTTTCCTCCGGCGATTCAAAGCTGCCCTCCATACATCACCGATTTATATGCCCTCCCTGATCCCTCCGACATACCCACATCATTACAAGATGACACAAGGTGATTCTGTCGCACATGTTTCTTTTATTCTCCTACTATATATCCATCTATATGCCTCGCTGCATACACGCCAGTGTTGTATTTCTTAACACTGTGTTCATACCGCGATGACTGACACCTTCTGCTGCCCAGTTAAAATTAGATTGCAAGCTCTTTGGGCATATGCTTAGAAAACCCAGTCACTCCCATGATCCATTGCCAACAACACCCACTTTTGCATTACTCTTTATTGTAAGGGCTCATTTATTACACTGCTGCCTGGAGATGCCTGGGTCTGATTTAACAGTGGAAGACATAATGATGCTCAGCTAAGGCATTGAATGTAAAGGGGAAATAAAACCTCATCATCTAATTTTCCTGTATAGTCTCAGTGGACAGGACCCCTGCTATTCCCACCTACAGTCAGGTGATCCCAGTGTTGGCCAACCATTTGCAGTTAAAACCTGTCCTTGTCAGACAAATGGGTTTAAACCGTCACCTGAGGTCTGTCATTAATAGGTCTTAAAGACTGTGTATTGTGTTATATTAATTTACATTGCCCCAACGTGGCATCTACAGAACATAGTGCAGGGATTCATGAATGAAGCCTTAAAGCTGCAGTTACATGTTACGTCACTAAGTTTACACCTCTCTAATGCTATTAAAGATAAAATGTGCCAGGGCTCTGAAGTCAGCACATAAATCCTTCTACTACAACTGTAACTCTGGTACCACTGACTCCAACTCCTCTGTCTTTCATATACAGGTTTGGGATCCAGAAAGCACCAAATTATGGAAAAGTCATCTCCTGTAGACTCAATTGTATTCAAACAATCTGCATTTTTAAAAATGGACACAGCATACAAGGCATTTCATCACTGCCAAAGCAGCAAAAATAAAGCTATATGAAGATGGTGTCTGCTTTTGGGAAGAAACCAAAGAACCTCTGGTTATGAAGCTGACGCTCTACCCTATTGACCATCCAAGCCTATCTCTGCCAACATGAATGAGGAGACTGTTCAAGTTTAAACCTACAACTAAGCCTGTGTCATTGTGGCTGTTTATTTTACTTAGATAAAACAAACATCCCCTACACCTAAAGTTTAAACTTTATTGATTACAATTTAAATGTATAAGGAGTTTTTTCTGACTCTGACTCCAGGTACCCAAAATTGCTTCTGACTCCACAGCTCAGAAATGTGAGAGTATGTAGATATTTTATCATTACTGACTTCTGCCAAAGAATTATTAAAATCTGATAAGCAAAAGGACAACGAGGTTGAGCGTAGAAGCCCAGTGGCACATACCTTCACTGATTGGCTTCAGGCTTTTTTATACTCTGATTCTTACATCTAAGTATCCAGAATTAGCCCCTGTTTTATTTAAGCATCTTGATATTGTTAATGATGTATATGAAACCTACGGATGTATTACTACGATTGTTTACTAGAATAGACTGATAATAGATAGATGAGAGTGTATCCATTGGTTTTAGTGCCTAAGAAAGAAAAAAAAGAACATTTCATCTGATTCACCATTTACCATTTCCAGTTAGTTCATCAGTAAATGATAACTGATAAGGCCATTGACATAGTCTCAGGGGAACATGGTTGGCAAAAGTGATATCCAATCCGCCTTTTATTTATTACCAATTTATCCATCATGCTACCACCATTCGGGTTTTTATTTTTATTGTTCCTTTTAATATGACAAGTGTCTACCCATGGGGTGTAGCATTTCTTGTCATTAATTTGAGTTTCTTGAGCAGACTGTCAAATTTGTCAAAAATACTAACGGTCCATATTTTGTTATTCATTATCTGGACGACTTTTTATTTATTGGACCAGATGGAACGTCCATGTACCAAATTTACAAAAAGGTAAACGGAGTATTGTGTTGAGGAAATCAAAAGCAGACATGCTAGGAAAGGCACAATATTATGGTCAGGTTCTTTCACTTACTCTGAATTATGTCCAGTAAAAGAGATTTTGTTGTGATTCAGATCCAGTGCCCAGGTCCATTGTTTGTCCATCAAGACGGATCCTTTTAATCCAGTTACCAAAGTTAAAGCTAAAGTTCAACACAAATGCAATGAAGCATTAGGGTTGCCAAGTAAAGAATTCAAAACTCATTCATTTAGAATTGGATCTGCTACACAGGCTTATATTTCAGGTTTCAAAAGTGAATTCATTAAGTAGTTGGGCCATTGGGACTCGGCAAGATACTAGACTTGTGTGAGACCCAACATTGTGGATAATTGGTAGTGGTTAATAAGTTCATTTGTTCATTGTACGTTATGTCAAGCAGAAATTATGTAACGAACCTTGATTTTACAGAAAATCAGCTCAAAATATGGTGAATGGACCTTCGTGGAGCTAAATGGTCAACACATTGGGGACATCCTAACATCCCAATTTTTCACATGAAATAAAAACCATTGACCTAATTCAGTTGGTCAGATGAGATCTGGCACATATCCAATTTTTGATGCCTAATACAGTATTGGAATGGTCTGAGCTTATTCTTCCATGGACGGGAAAGTTATGGCTCCATTAAAACTTTTATAAAGATGTAGGAAAAAGGAGGAGAAGGTGTCATTCATTTGTCTGAAATAGGACATATGATATATTTTGTGTAGGATGGCAGAATGCTATTGAGAAGGCATTATTAAGGTGGAGGATGGCCAAAACCAGTTTTAGGTCATAAAATAGTCTTGGCGTTGAGGATATAATTCATTTATTTTCATAGACTCGTGGCTGGGAGTTCTGAGCCCTGGTGTCGTTTACAGTTAAGTGGCACATTTATCAAACGTCGAATTTTGAACTCATGTGAATTTTTTTAACTCTAATAAATTTGAATATACTCGAAATTCGATTGGGGGGTTATTTAATAAAAAAGATCAAATACCTAAAAGTCGAACGAATTTTACCAACATGAAAACTCGAATCAAAACTCAAATCGAGTTTTTTCACCCCAAAAAAACCTTGAATGTCAAGAAGACTAGTAATATCTTCAAATTGGTCACTGGACCTCTCTCAATGACTTATACATGAACTCACCAGGTGTTAGGTGGTGAATAGTCAAAGTCAATT
The DNA here is from genome assembly GCF_017654675.1 of Xenopus laevis. Taxonomy (NCBI): domain Eukaryota; kingdom Metazoa; phylum Chordata; class Amphibia; order Anura; family Pipidae; genus Xenopus; species Xenopus laevis. The sequence goes on from NC_054373.1 coordinate 180,598,250, forward strand.
TTTAAAGAAGCAAGGTTTGATAAATCTCGAAATTCGAATTCGAAAATTCAAATCAAGTTTTGATTACTCACTATTCGAATTTAAGAGTGCTGACCATAAAAAAATGTATCTCATGGTTTATCTTGTGAAAAGTCATTGATGATATTCAATTTGAGGAGAAAATACTTTTCCTTAAATTCAGTTCCAGTATTTTCTCATAGACTTCAATACAGTTTCCATGTGATAAACTGTAAGATAAGTTTTTCTGAATTAAATTGCATCTCAATTTAAATTTCATGCATGCAGTATCGGACTGGGATGCCAGGGGCCCACCAAAAAATCTTAGGCTGAGGGCCCACTTTCCAACCTATTATACCTTCTGGCCTCACTCAACCTCTTTATTCTCCTAGACTCTTTTCTCTACATACTATTCTCTATTCTTCCATTGTTAAGCCTCTTTGTTGCCATAAAGAAATAGGGAATAGGCCAAATAGTTAGAAGCAAGAGGCCCACTGACATCTGGGCCCACCAGGAGTTTTCCTGGTATCCCGGTGGGCCAGTCCGACACTGCATGCATACCTTTTTATGTGATAAACCTTTTTCTCACTGAATCTGGCCCAAAGTCACATAAGTGCAATGTAATGGTTATCCATTTTTACGAGGTGATGGGTTGGCAGATTTTGAGTCAATGCTGCATACCCTCTCCCATGTGTAAAATGTATAATGAAGCAGTGGAATTCTTAATGAATCTGATGAAAGTTGAGTGTAGGACTGGCCAGACCAGGGATGATTTTGACGGAGTCGGCCAGCTTAAATATATTGCAATATATGGACAAGCAATGACTGTTTTGGTTAAAGGGGAGGGCATTTTTAGTAGCGTCATGTATGAAATGTACTTGATAACAATGATATTGGGTGAGTGCAGAAGGTCTTTGTCTGAGGGACCTCCTTAAACACAGCAGACAACTTTCAATAAAATCTGTATTGGCATCTACAATCTACTCACTTCTTATTTATTGAAAGGGGCATGAAAAGTAACTGTTTGTGTCGCTAATAAAGGTGCCTAACCTAATAAAGGTTTGTGAATAACCAGCATATTTTTTTGTGTTCACAGTCTGCCATTCGTTTTCCAATAGGAATTTTCACCATTGGATTCCTTCTCTAAACTCTTTCCAATATGTGGTGTTTCATCAATTCTGCTGCCATCTGACTACAGGTTTCTCCAGAAATGTCCATCCCTAATATAAATTATCTGTCCCTTTGACAAAACTACATTATCTTACCAGGTCTCTTGTGATCATCAGCCACTTATACTGCTGCTAATTGGGATGATCAGCAAAAGTGTGAACTTGAAAAAGATCTTGATTCCTGACATTCCAGTCAATACTCCATCATCTAGAACAGGTTTAGTCCCAACGAACACTCCTGGATCAAGAACTGTGATACCTGTGCCACATGCTTGGTGAAAGAGCTCCACAGGACATTTGTTAAGAGACCTGACAATAAGAATTCTTTGGGCACACTGGCAGAGGGGTACTGTAAGGTCTTGTATCTTAGTGTCTCCTACAGAATCTTACAGTCCCTCTTCTTTCAACCCATCACCTTCTCTTCTCCCTCTTCTACAGTCCAACCTATAGCCAACCATTTTTATTCCAACCTCTCCTGTTCTGCTGCAGGAGGCTACAATTTTCCTAAGTCATGCCTATAGTCCTATACCCCCCACTCATCTCCATCTACCATTCCCTACTAATTGTTTATATGCTTAGCCCTCATCCACTCTGCCTCAGCGGGGCCATTGGTTATGTACTTCTCCTTTCTCTTTATCCCATACAAATGTCACTCAACTGGATGCTTTTCCATTTGTTTTATGCTTTATTTCTCATTATTTTTACAGTACTTTTTCTTGAATATAGATCATTTTCCTCTAATCTGTGGATTCACCATCATTCCTCTCAGCTCATTTATTATATTCTTACAAACCCATCAGCCTTCATGTCCATATAGTACCCATCATCTGATCATACATGTGTTTTCCATAAACTTTTCCCACTCATTGCTCTTACACTTCCTACAGAGTGTCAATCATTTTGTCCATTGATTCCCCGTTCCACTTCCCTTCTCTGGATTCATCATATTATTACAGATGAAGCCACTTGGATTTGTGAGTTAAATGCGTCATGACTCAGAGTTAATTGAATAAACTGTGCTATCTAAAGTCATCTTAACTCATTTAATGCATTTAACCTTTTCATTAGCATACCAAAGCACCATTGTTCACAATGGTGAATGCTTTAATTAGATGGGATGTTGTGACACAGTTTTCTGTGTTAAATGAGATAAATGGGATATCTGTGTTTAGTTATTCTGTGTCAAACAGACAAACCAAAGTGGCTGCATCTGTATCTGCACATTTCTAATGTTCCTCTGCTGCCCTACCCATTACCCTTTTTGACTATTATTATCTATTAATTTATCAGTCACTTATTTGCACAAACTGTCTCCTCATTCTCCCTAGTGCTCTTAAACTCTTTTCCTATGGGTTCTACATCAATTTTGCATTTCTTCATGCCATTTTGACTTCCCTCCAATGTATGGCTACATTTTGAATTTAGAAACTAATTTTTATATGGTTCATGAAAAATTATTTTCTTAAAACAGAAAAACCTGATTTTTATTACATAAGTATGAATCAGTAGTTTGAAAAGAAAAATCATGAAAATAAATTGTATTGTTTGCTTGTTGGCTACAAGAAACTTAAGATAATTCCTATGTCAAAGACATTTTTCTATGAGCAAAATCGATTATGACATCTTTTTGCGAATCTCTTTGGTATTTATGCCGTATATGATTGGATTAAACATAGGAGGAATGATCAGGTAGAGGCTGGAAATAAGGATTTGGACAGATGGGGCTGAAGAAGCCCCAAATCTCTGAGACACAAAGGAGAAGAGGGCTGGGATATATGCCACTAAAATAACACCAACATGGGCAGCACACGTGTTACCAACTTTATATCTGGCTTCTCTGTTAGGAAGTCTCAGCACAGCCATTATAATCATGGTGTAGGACACAGTAAGACAGATTGTATCCAATCCTACCACTAGCAAAGGAACCAGTAACCCATAAACAGAGTTGATTCTGATATCACCACAGGAGAGCTTTGCCACCACAATGTGCTGACAGTAAGTCTGTTCAATAACACGATTCCCACAAAATGGGAGCCTTCTGACAAGGAATGGATGAGGAAATATCAATAAAGTCCCTCTCATTATCACAATCAGTCCCATTTTTGCAATCATGGAATTGGTCAGGATAGAGGAGTATCTCAGTGGGTGGCAAATGGCCACATAACGATCAAAGGCCATAGTCACTAGTACAGAAGACCCCATTATGGAGAAGGAATGGATAAAGAACATCTGCACTAGACATTCCTCAAAAGTGATCTCTCTTAGCTTGAACCAGAAGAGCAGCAGCATCTTGGGAATGGCGGCATTTGACTGGACAAGGTCAGTGACTAATAACATGGAAAGGAGCAGGTACATTGGCTGGTGAAGCCTCCTGTCAGTTTTTATGATAAGAAGAACAGTAATGTTGGCTGAAATGGTTACTATATACATGCAACACAGTGGTATTGAGATCCAAACATGCATCTCTTCCATCCCTGGGATCCCAATCAGGATGAATGGAGAGGAGATCTGATTGGCTCTGCTGAGGTTTGACATGATGACTAACAGGAAAAGAAGAAACAAGAATATCTCCACATAATCTTGATACTAAACGCTAACATTACTTGCTAAATTGATTTCTTCTCTGCCCAGTCTTTGCAAAGTGTCACACAAGGTCTTCCTGCAAAAAAATAACACAGACAGCAATATCAGAATTTTTCAGCTTTTCCAAAACAACAGATACTTTTCCCCACTGCTACTATAGACATCATGTCTACTATATCTGCTATCCGACAGTCACACTCCCTTCCCAGAGACTATTATCCACTGTTACTATAGACACCATTTCTCCCTACTATACCTGCTATCCCACAGTCACACTCCCTTCCCAGAGACTATTATCCCACTGTTACTATAGGCACCATCTCTCCCTACTATACCTGCTATCCCACAGTCACATTCCCTTCCCAGAGACTATTATCCACTGTTACTATAGGCAGCATCTCTCCCTACTATACCTGCTATCCCACAGTCACACTCCCTTCCCAGAGACTATTATCCACTGTTACTATAGACACCATCTCTCCCTACTATACCTGCTATCCCACAGTCACACTCCCTTCCCAGAGACTATTATCCACTGTTACTATAGACACCATCTCTCCCTACTATACCTGCTATCCCACAGTCACACTCCCTTCCCAGAGACTATTATTCACTGTTACTATAGACACCATCTCTCCCTACTATACCTGCTATCCCACAGTCACACTCCCTTCCCAGAGACTATTATCCCACTGTTACTATAGGCACCATCTCTCCCTACTATACCTGCTATCCCACAGTCACACTCCCTTCCCAGAGACTATTATCCACTGTTACTATAGACACCATCTCTCCCTACTATACCTGCTATCCCACAGTCACACTCCCTTCCCAGAGACTATTATCCACTGTTACTATAGACACCATCTCTCCCTACTATACCTGCTATCCCACACTCACACTCCCTTCCCAGAGACTATTATCCCACTGTTACTATAGACACCATCTCTCCCTACTATACCTGCTATCCCACAGTCACACTCCCTTCCCATAGACTATTATCCCACTGTTACTATAGGCACCATCTCTCCCTACTATACCTGCTATCCCACAGTCACACTCCCTTCCCAGAGACTATTATCCACTGTTACTATAGACACCATCTCTCCCTACTATACCTGCTATCCCACAGTCACACTCCCTTCCCAGAGACTATTATCCCACTGTTACTATAGACACCATCTCTCCCTACTATACCTGCTATCCCACAGTCACACTCCCTTCCCAGAGACTATTATCCCACTGTTACTATAGGCACCATCTCTCCCTACTATACCCTGCTATCCCACAGTCACACTCCCTTCCCAGAGACTATTATCCCACTGTTACTATAGACACCATCTCTCCCTACTATACCTGCTATCCCACAGTCACACTCCCTTCCCAGAGATTATTATCCACTGTTACTATAGGCACCATCTCTCCCTACTATACCTGCTATCCCACAGTCACACTCCCTTCCCAGAGACTATTATCCCACTGTTACTATAGGCACCATCTCTCCCTACTATACCTGCTATCCCACAGTCACACTCCCTTCCCAGAGACTATTATCCACTGTACTATCCCACTGTACTATAGGCACCATCTCTCCCTACTATACCTGCTATCCCACAGTCACACTCCCTTCCCAGAGACTATTATCCACTGTTACTATAGACACCATCTCTCCCTACTATACCTGCTATCCCACAGTCACACTCCCTTCCCAGAGACTATTATCCCACTGTTACTATAGACACCATCTCTCCCTACTATACCTGCTATCCCACAGTCACACTCCCTTCCCAGAGACTATTATCCCACTGTTACTATAGGCACCATCTCTCCCTACTATACCTGCTATCCCACAGTCACACTCCCTTCCCAGAGACTATTATCCACTGTTACTATAGACACCATCTCTCCCTACTATACCTGCTATCCCACAGTCACACTCCCTTCCCAGAGACTATTATCCCAACTGTTACTATAGACACCATCTCTCCCTACTATAACCTGCTATCCCACAGTCACACTCCCTTCCCAGAGACTATTATCCCACTGTTACTATAGGCACCATCTCTCCCTACTATACTGCTATCCCACAGTCACACTCCCTTCCCAGAGACTATTATCCCACTGTTACTATAGACACCATCTCTCCCTACTATACCTGTATCCCACAGTCACAACTCCCTTCCCAGAGACTATTATCCCACTGTTACTATAGACACCATCTCTCCCTACTATACCTGCTATCCCACAGTCACACTCCCTTCCCAGAGACTATTATCCCACTGTTACTATAGGCACCATCTCTCCCTACTATACCTGCTATCCCACAGTCACACTCCCTTCCCAGAGACTATTATCCCACTGTTACTATAGACACCATCTCTCCTACTATACCTGCTATCCCACAGTCACACTCCCTTCCCAGAGATTATTATCCACTGTTACTATAGGCACCATCTCTCCCTACCTATACCTGCTATCCACAGTCACACTCCCCTTCCCAGAGACTATTATCCACTGTTACTATAGGCACCATCTCTCCCTACTATACCTGCTATCCCACAGTCACACTCCCTTCCCAGAGACTATTATCCCACTGTTACTATAGGCACCATCTCTCCCTACTATACCTGCTATCCCACAGCCACACTTCCTTTTTAGAGACTATTTTTGTTTTGATTCTTTATTTTGTTTTATATTGACATGCAAGACAAAATATATATACATACATTTCTCTGACAATATTAAACTCTTATGATTTGGACATTTATTTATCCAGTAAAACATGAAAATAAATACAAATATAAAGTATCCTAAAAGTTTAGCAATTCGCTAATCATCCCTCTGGGCTATGATACCTCCATTATCATTTATTTCAGATGTATTTCTTCCTTATTCAGGCTAAAGCTTAACACATATCAAATAGCTATGTATACTTAATTTCAACCAATGGGTGAATAATTAATAACTTTTTAAGTATGGGAACCACCATGTCCATGTTTCTGAAAAATCTGCATATTTATTATCAACGAACACGGTAAGTTCCTCCGTCTGATTTATCTCTATAACTACAGATACCCAGTGTTCCACCGTAGGTGGATTTTTATCTCTCCAATGTAAAAGTATAAGGGACTTAGCCGCTACTAACAAATGTCTCGCATTACATTACCTTCTTTTTGTAAAGATTCTATAAAATCTTGGATCTGAAGGGCCCACCAGTGATCTTTCCTATTCCTCAACTCCCTATACTTAATGTGGTGGCAGCGAATTTTTGCCAATGCCGTAAATCGCAAATTCGCCGTAAATTCGCCGCAAATTCACGCCTGCTGAATAAATTCACCCATCAGTAGCAAATTGGAGAGGCTTCAGGTGGGGTTTTTGCCTTCCTCTGGATCACCTGGCAGTTAGGCAGGTTGTACATATAGACTTATGTTTAAACTTGATGGTCGTGTGTCTTTTTTCAACCTAACGTACTATGTTACTTTGTATTACTTATACTGACATTAGTAAAGATAAGAGCTGTGGTGTAACGATACAGCAGAGCCAGGAACTTCTGGGAGTCCGAAGAGCATAGAGGGATGTGGTACCCTAAAAATAATTTGCTGTGGGACTCATAAAATGTACTAATAATGTCTTTATATAAAGGCTTATACCTTATATGCAATTTAGCCAAGCAAATGCCAATCAGTGTTCTCCATCCAAGAGTCCAAATAAAACAAAGATGCAGAGGAACCAATCACACTCCTTTCCTATGTGTCTGAGGATTTATTGGAATAGATTCTTTCTAAACAGAACCTCGTCCTACAGAAACTGTACAGTTATAGGCAAATGAATGGCAGTGTCTGTGGCTCAGAGCTGGCTGCATATTAATTACTTTGCTTCATGTTCTCCCACCTGCCTGTGCCTGTCCCTAGAAACTGCACCCACTGACCTCTACAAAAAGTTCCTGGATCCTGTGATTTCTGCCTCTGATATCAGCCCAGAGTCATTCCACCTTCTATAGGAACCAATGGGCACAGGTTGTAGGTACAGGTATGAGCAGCTAGAACTGAGATTTTTTATGGGAAAAGTCAGTAAAACAAAGATTTCCACAAGGGTTAAACTACTGTAAGTATTGGTAACCAGTGCCCAAATCATCATAAATTGGGAAAGAATAGACACACAATATTAGTCAACACATTCACTTTACCTTATAGCCCAATATCACACCCTCATATTAAGGAGGGCAACAGAGACAGAAGGGCAGCAAATTCCAGCAGTGAAACAGCCCCAGTTATACCCTAATCCCTGGCACATAATAGATCTTCCTCCATAATCATCTACATCTTCTCATGGTACCAGGGGGGTCTCACCAACCTGCAAGAACCTCCAGCCTTTCTGTCTGAGTTGACTGAGGAAAATCTCCTTATAAACCCTATAAGCTGCCTCCATAAATAATATAAATAAATCAGCCTCAATTCTCTCCTGGATACAGTCTCTCCAGAGAATTATTCCCTTCCCTGTCTTCACTTGAAAAAAGGAATAGCTCCCGAAACATGTCGTGAGTGAGAATACACCAATAAAGGGTGATTGCAGACTAAGTACTGCTGATTCCTGGTCTGTTTCTAATCGCTACAAATAGAACACAAGGTGATGCTGCAAAAGAAATCACTATATGAATGAAATTAATTTAATTTGATTATGTGAAGCTTTTGTGCATTGATTGGCACTGGGCAGAGCTGTAATTAACTGTATCTGTAATTATTATCTTCCCTTTATTACATGTAACGATTTATTTTCTCTTTATTCCCTTATATATTATTATATGCTGCTGACCTGCACTGGGTTCTGTTTCATTCACCACTGACACTTCTGCTGCCCACTTAAGATTAGATCGCAAGCTCTTTGGGACATATGCTTAGAAAACCCATGATCCATTGCCAACAACACCCACTTTTGCATTACTCTTTATTGTAAGGGCTCATTATCATTTATTACACTGCTGCCTGGAGATGCCTGGGGCTGATTTAACAGATAACAGATAAGGATGCTCATCTAAGGCATTGAATGTAAAGGGGAAATAAAACGTCATCATTTAATTTTCCTGTATAGTCTCAGCGGACAGGACCCCTGCGATTCCCAACTACAGTCAGGTGATCCCAGTGTTGGCCAATCATTTGGGAGTTTAAACTTTGAAAGCAAGTTGCTGTTAAAACCTGTCCCTGTCAGACAAATGGAGTTAAATTGTTAACTGGGGTCTGTCGTTACTGGGTCTTAAAGACTGTGTATTGTATTATATTAATTTATAATGCGGTGTCTACACCACCAAGTGCAAGGATTCATGAATGTAGCCTTAAAGCCGCAGTTCCATGGGAAGTTATGCCACTAAATTTACATCTCTTTAATTGTATTAAAGATAATATGTGCCAGGGCTCTGGAGTCAGTACATAAACCCTTCTACTCCAACTCTCCTGAATCCTCAGTTTCTGGTACCTCTGAGTCAGACTCCTCTGTCTTTAATGTACTAATATATTTTCCATGTTGATGGAAAGGACACAACACACAAGGCATTTCATCACTGCCAAAGCTCAGCAATATTAAAGCTATATGAAGATGGGAAGAGACCAAAGAACTTCTGGCTAGGAAGCTGATGCTCTACCCTATTGACCATCTGAACCTGCCAACGTGAATGAGGAGACTGTTCAAGTTTGGCTCTAAATCTACATCTAAGCCTTTGTCATTGTGGCTTTTTATTTATTATTTATTAAAAAACATTCCCTACACCTAAACCTCAAATTTTTTCAAGTTTTTCAAGGGGAAAACTCAAATTTTTAGAGGGGGGAAAAAACACACATTTTTCGAGATTTATTATACACCAAAGGTGCTAAAAAAATCCAAATCCGAAATGCTCCATTTCAAACCTGCCAAGGTCGTGTAGAAATCAATGGCAGATGTCCCTGAACTTGTTTCTTGACAAATTGTCTGTGCTGGATATTCCGTTAAGTATTGGTTTTCATTTGATAAATTTAAGTTTTTACTGCGACAATTTGATAAAGTCGAGTCAATTACAATTTAAATTTATTAGGAGTCATTTTTCTGTCTCCGGCTCCAGGACACAGACCAGGGGCAAATTTACTAAAGGTTGAAGTGACTAACGTTGGCAAATAATTCTCCAGCGTGACATCATTTTGGTATTTCGCTGATTCACGAACGGGTGCAGGCGCAAGCATTATTAAGGTGGATCATGGCCAAGTCCAATTTTAGGTCTTGGCATGGAGGATATAATTCATTTATTTTCAAGGGTTCACAGCTGGGAGTTCGGAGTCCTGGTGTCAGGGCCGGCCTTAGGCCAATTGGACCAATTGGGCCCAATTGGGCCCCGCACCTCTGGGGGGCCCCGCACCACAGGGCAGCACAGATAATATTTCCCTCAGCACATGATGCTGCCTGGCCTGCCCCCAACTTTGAGAGTCCAGCCCATCCCCAAATCCATAGGTCTAGCCTGCCCCCAACTCTCATAGGCCCAGCTTTCCTCCAACCTTGATAGGCCCTGCCTGCCCCAATCCAACCAAGCCTGCTCCCAAGCTGAATCGGCCCAGCCCCAAACTAATTGGCCCAGTCCACTCTCCTATTTCCTCCCTCTCTCTCTTACCCTGTGTGCCCCTATTATGTTACCTTGTCTGCCCCTTTCCTTTCTATTTTGTGCCTGTATGCCCTTATTTTCCTAAATACTTGGTGTGTCAGTAGCCAGCAACACTTTGTCTAGGGGCCCCGCCAACATGGTCCCAATTGGGCCCCACATGTGATAGGACCAGCCCTGCCTGGTGTCATCCATAGTTATTTTGGGGGTTATTTACTAAAACTCAAATTTATCTCATATATTTATTAAATCATGCTCAACCAAACTGCTATCCATGATTTTATCTTATTTATCAATAAAATAACTTGAAAAAGTCGGGTTGGGAAAAACTCGAATCATACAAATTTTTCTGGTTGGACTCCAGAAATGCTAAATTTTTTCATGTTATCACCTAAAAACTGTAATTTTATTGGACAAAACCCAGTGCAGTCCAGGACATCTTCAAATTGTAAATGGGACATCTGCCATTTACTTATTCATGACCTTGACAGGTTTGAGATGGCGGATTTTCTGACTTTTTGCAGCTTCGGGGTATAATAAATCTCAAAAAATGCAATTTCTTTCCTCAGGTTTTTGCCCAAAAAACCTTGACCAGAAAAAAATTTAGCAATAATTTAGTTTTAGTAAGTAGTTTAGTAATTTGGCTTAGTAATAACCCCCAACGTGTTCTGTAGTCATTCATGCAATGACTATTTTGGTTAAAGGGGGGGCATTTTTTAGTAGTTTAAGGTCCAGATTCATTTCAGTGATAAAAAGTTATCTCCTGGTTTAGCGTTTGAAAATTCACAGATCAAATTCAATTTGAGTGGAAAAAACTTTTCTCCAAATTCAGTTCTAGTTTTTTCCCATAGACTTCAATAGAGTGTTCACGTGATAAACAGTGATAGAAGTTGTTCTGAATTAAATTGCATCCATAAGTTGAATCTCGTCCTTGAGTTTTTTGTAGCGCTAAAGTAAACTGACTTGTGTGAGGACAGTTTAGCTACTTTCCTTGGTGGGCTGAGACCACCGATGAGCTCTCTTTCTCAGGGGTAAGGCCTCGTAGCGGGGTGGAGGCAAGGGTGTAGTGTAACTGTAACCTGATGCAATAGCACAATGATGGGCGCCAGTAGTTCTTTAACAGTTGAACAAAGAACAGTATTTATTGAACAGTAGCACAGAGATCATTTAGCACATTGATCCACAATGGAGTATAGAACATACACAGCAGCATAAAGGAAGCGTATACTCACAGCACGTATAGGCTGAATCCCCACAGGCTAGGGAATATACAGCAGAGAGTAAGTTGACAGCATGTGATGGGTATTGCCCAGTTTTCAGGATATCTTCCAGTGGCAGACTAGGAGAACTCCTGACATCCCTATCTCAACACTTGGTTCCTTACTCCGGGTCAGTAATACCCTGGGATCTTAATCCCTCTAATCTCCTCGGCGGAGCCTTGAGCTGCTCAACTAATTAACCTCTCTATCACTCCTAGAGCGATCTATAAAACGAGTATAGCTGTCTAATTACTAGGGCCCAGGGCGCCTAGGGTCAGCACTACCCATTCCCTTCCAGCCTGCTTGGTTGGGCTAAAGCAATGGACCCAGAGTAGGGAACCAAGTGTTGAGATAGGGATGTCAGGAGTTCCCCTAGTCTGCCACTGGAAGATATCTTGAAAACTGGGCAATACCCATCGCATGCTGTCAACTTACTCTCTGCTGTATATTCCCTAGCCTGTGGGGATTCAGCCTATACGTGCTGTGAGTATATGCTTCCTTTATGCTGCTGTGTATGTTCTATACTCCATTGTGGATCAATGTGCTAAATGATCTCTGTGCTACTGTTCAATAAATACTGTTCTTGGTTCAACTGTTAAAGAACTACTGGCGCACATCATTGTGCTATCGCATCAGGTTACAGTTACACTACACCCTTGCCTCCACCCCGCTGCGAGGGCTTACCCCTGAGAAAGAGAGCTCATCGGTGGTCCCAGCCCACCAAGGAAAGTAGCTAAACTGTCCTCACACAAGTCAGTTTACTATAGCGCTACACATCCATAAGTTGAATCTCGTCCTTGAGTTTTAACTTGATAAACCTTTTTCTCACTGAATTTAATCTGGCCCAAAATGTCTTAATGTTCTTAGCTTATTGATTATGGGTGAATGCAGAGGACCTTCTGTCTTGTCTGCGGCACTGAGGTCTTTCTCTAAACTCTTTCCCAAATGAGTTGGTGTTATTAATGTAACAATTTATTTAATCAATTCTGCTGCCATCCGACAGAGTTTTCCAGAAATGTCCTTCCCTGATGTAAATTTTCTATCCCTTTGTCTAAACTATAATTTCATACCAGGTCTCTTCTGACCCTCATTGTCCTGACCCTAATTGGGGTGATCAGCTAGAGTGTCCACTTAAAAAAGACATTGATTCCAGACATTCCGTCAATACTCCATCCACTAGAACAGGTTTAGTCCCAATGAACACTCCTGGGTCAAGAACTGTGATACCCATGTTACATGCTTGGTGAAAGAGTTCCACTGGACATTTGCTAAAACACCTGACAGTAAAATTTACTGGGGTAGGGGATAAGGAAAAAATCCAATATTGCAAAAATGGTGTGTAGTAAGGTACCAATACTAACAGGGGGTCCAGGTGCTCAAGCCCCAGACCTTCAGCTTGGAGAGGTATTAGCATGTCTAAAACACCTGACAGTTAGACTTCTTTGGGAACATTGGGGAAGGGGCGCTGTAAGGACTTGTATCGAGTGAAGTCTCCTATAGATTTCTACAGTCTCTCTTGGTTTAACCCACTACCTGCTTTTCGCCCTCTTCTACAGTTGTCTATAACCTAGCCCATTTCTTTGCCCCACAAATTCCCTCTATCCAACTATTTTCTTTGCAACATCTTCTGTTCCCTTGTGGGTGCCTAAAATGTTCTTCATTCAGCCCTTTTTTCTGACTGTTCTTGATCATTTTCTTCTTTTTAGCTGATCCCTGCTGTTCTCCTACAGAAACTAACCAATCCAGTGTCTGTTGTTCACCTACTAATGCTGGCAGTTGTGCTCTGGTTGGACCAGTCTTTTCTGTCCTCCAACAAATGCCTACAGTTTCTATTTAGATGACTCAATCCCTACTGCCCTTCTACTGATGACAGTGGTTTCTCTCTTGCCATGTGGCGCTGCCCTCTTAAAGATGAGTATTTGGAGGGAGCAAAGTTTGTTGATGCACCTGGTGTCTAACTGTCTGTCCACCTTTCTCTTAAATTGTTTCCCATCTTTCCATACCATACGATATATTATCCATACCATACCATATATCACTCATCTCCATCCACCATTCCCTATGAATTGTTTATATGCCTCATCCTCATCCACTCTGCCTCCTCAGCACCATTAGTTATTTACTTCTTCCACATTAGTCCATATAAATGTCACCATATTGGCTACATTTCCATTTGTTTTATGTTTTATTTTTCATTATCTTTCTCAGTACTTGTACTTTTTCTTGAATTTAGATAATTTTACTCAAATCTGTGGATTCCCCGTCAAATTCCTCTCAGCTCATTTATTATAGTTTTATTTCTTACAAACCCATCAGCCTTCCTTTACATATACTACCCATCATATGATCGCATTTTCCATCTTATCGCTCTTACACTTCCTATGGGCTGACCATACTCTTGTCCATTAATTCCTCATTGCACTTCTATAGATTGATCATTTTATTATCTGCATATTCCTAATCACATTCCTCCGCAGCCTTACCCATTACACTTTTTGACTATTATTACCTATTAGTTTCTCAATTACTTATTTGCTCCAAACTATCTCCCTAGGGGTTCTACACCAACTTTGTATTTCTTCAAGCCACTTCTGTGAAATCAATTTTGACAACTTTTTTCGGATCTCTTTGGTAATTATGCCGTATATGATTGGATTAAACATAGGAGGAATGATCAGGTAAAGGCTGGAAATAAGGATTTGGACAGATGGGGCTGAAGAAGCCCCAAATCGCTGAGATATGAAGGAGAAGAAGGCTGGGACATAAAACACTAAGATAACACCAACATGGGCAGCACATGTGTTACCAACTTTATATCTGGCTTCTCTGTTAGGAAGTCTCAGCACAGCCATTATAATCATGGTGTAGGACACAGTAAGACATGTTGTATCTAATCCTACCACTAGCAAAGGAACCAGTAACCCATACACAGAGTTGATTCTGAAATCACCACAGGAGAGCTTTGCCACTGCCATGTGCTCACAGTAAGTCTGTTGTATGATGTGATTCCCACAAAATGGGAGCCTTCTGACAAGGAGTGGGTAAGGAAATACCAATAAGGTCCCCCTCATTATCACAATCAGTCCCATTTTGGCAATCATGGAATTGGTCAGGATAGAGGAGTATCTCAGTGGGTGGCAAATGGCCACATAACGATCAAAGGCCATAGTCACTAGTACAGAAGACCCCATTACGGCGAATGTGTGGATAAAAAACATCTGCACTAGACATTCCTCAAAAGTGATCTCTCTTAGCTTGAACCAGAAGAGCAGCAGCATCTTGGGAATGGCGGCATTTGACTGGACAAGGTCAGTGACTAATAACATGGAAAGGAGCAGGTACATTGGCTGGTGAAGCCTCCTCTCAGCTTTTATGATAAGAAGAACAGTAATGTTGGCTGAAATGGTTACTATATACATGCAACACAGTGGTATTGAGATCCAAACATGCATCTCTTCCATCCCTGGGATCCCAATCAGGAAAAATGGAGAGGAGATCTGATTGGCTCTGCTGAGGTTTGACATGATGACTAATAGGAACTTGTTGCAGGGCATCTCCACATATTCTTGCCACTAAATGGAAATGTTACTTCTATTTCAAATCTGTTTCTTTTCTGCCCAGTTATACAGTCTTTGCAATGGGCCATGGAAAATTCTTCCTGCAGCAATGAAACATAGACAGTGATATATCAGACTTATGGGATATATTACCAGATTCTCAGCTTTTCCAAAACCCCCAAATTCAACAGAGAAATGAATGTAATGAAAGTATTGCCTCTGTATGATTAGTAATTGTCTCCCATGTATTGTCACTTCAGTAAAAAGAAGAGTGAATCCTCATTGTAAAGAAATAATGCAGCACCTCGGCACTATAGAAAGATATCAGTAGAGTCAATCAATATGGCAGATTCTATTGTATTTAAGATGACCAATGAACTGATTACAAGGAATCTGTATGGCTTATGAAACAAACCCAGCCAAATCAGGTGCCTGTGTTTCCAGATTACCATAAAACACACAGAAGCAGAGCTGGGAATTTGATAGATTCAGAATGGAAATTTTGATTCTGCTGCAATATTAGGAGATGCACCTTGCACTCAGAGTCAACCAAGTTAGTTGAGCAAAATAAATAATATCATTTAGAAAAATAGAATCGAACAAGCTTTATCTACATTTAAAAAGGAGGGTGTCAAGTCCACTCGTTGACCAATCTGGCTGGTAAATGACAAGCTAGGACCATGGTCAGTATTATAAATTATCCACAATGTACTTGATGGTAAATTTGTAATACCCCTTTTATATCCCTCCTTTCCCAGACCCTCTTCACTGCCCCATTACCCCTTATAAGGACAGGTCCACCCCTGCTCCATCCATTTCCCCACCCCACCTGCCCCATGATGCCATTTCCCATTCTCCAAGTTATGTCACCACCCAGCCTGAAGGCCAGTATTATGTCACAAAAAAGAGACTACCCTGCACTTGACTCGTCTCAATCTGGCTTTCAATTTGCACACTCCACTGAGACATGTGCTGGGTGACAAATGATCTTCAAGTGTCAAAGGTCATACTACAACTTGACCAATCATCTGCATTGGAAACAGTTGATCAATCCTTCCTGATGCAACTTGTGAATCTGCATGGACCCAAGGTTCTGTCCATGGTCCATTGTTATTCTGCCTATACACTCTGTCCTAGAGAGTTCTGAGCCATTCATTGTGCTTTTCTGTATGCTGATGAAATCTAAATTAATCAAATCTCGAACTGCCCCCTATCAGTCTCCAACTGGATGAATCAGTCCATCTAAAACTGAATCACCCACCAAAACCTTCTCCTCAGTTTGCTTTTTCTACTGATGACATGTTGATTTACACTGTCACCATGTGCGTTGTCTTTGGGTAGTCTGAATCCTTTCTTTCCTTCTCTGAACAATTTAACTCCACTGTCACAACCTGTCAGTTTTAACACTCTTAAAAATTATGACCCCGTTATTAGAATTAAGGGGAATAACTGTGAACATAGATGGATGTATAACCCCACATATGTGACCTCAGAACCTCATGGAAATCCTTGAGTGAGAACTTTTACATCTTGAGTATTTTAGGGTGAAATATACTCCCATCTGCTCTTCTGCACAGTTTTCCTGAAAGTTAGTAGGCAGTGTTATTAGTTGTTTTGGGGAGAATCATTTCTACAGAAAATCCATGTCTGAGGTTAACTTTAGACCAGTCTGTGTATGGTCCATCTTTAGCCTCCCCTGGGAAGGTCTCACTGATGATGGGAGAAAGGATTCAGCTCCTAACAATGCAGAGGAACCAGTCACACTCCTTTCCTATGGGTCTGAGGATTTTTTTCAATAGATTCCTTCTAATCGGAACCTCGTCCTGCAGAAACTGTACAGTTATAGGCAAATGAATGGCAGTTTCTGTGGCTCAGAGCTGACTGCATATAAATGACTTTGGTGCATCTTCTCCCTCCTGCCTGTGCCTGTACCTAGAAACTGCACCCACTGACCTCTACAAAAAGTTCCTGGATCCTGTGATTTCTGCCTCTGATATCAGCCCAAGTCATTCCACCTTCTATAGGAACCAATGGACACAGGTTGTAGGTACAGGTATTAGCAGCTAGAGTTTCTATGGGAAAAGTCAGTAAAACAAATAGTCGCACAATGGTTAAACTACTGTAAGTAATGGTAACTAGTGCCCAAACCATCATAGAAGAAGAGACACACAATATTAGTCAAAGCATTCACTTTACCTTATATCCCAATATCACACCCTCATATTAAAAAGGGCAGAACATTTCAGCAGTGAAACAGCCCCAGTTACACAAGGTGTTGCCCCAAATCCCTGGTACATACCCAGTAAATCTTCCTCTGTAATGTTATCAGGGATCATCTAGATCTTCTCATGGTACCAGGGGGGTCTCACCAACCTGGCAGAACCTCCAGCCTTTCTGTCTGAGTTGACTGAGGAAAAACTCCTTATAAACCCTATAAACTGCCTCCATAAATAATATAAATAAATCAGCCTCTATTCTCTCCTGGATAAAGTCTCTCCAGAGAATTATTCCCTTCCCTGTCCCTCGTTCCCTCATTACAGAGAGATACAAGTTGAGAAAATCAGTGTGGATGAAATGCAAATAATGTTATTATTATGGTTCTTATCACGTATTTCTAAAGCTGTAAATAAATGGGCTTAAACACTGAACATACAGAATTACATACAAACCAATAACTGATACAAGAAATGAAGAGGACCCTGGCCAAAAGCTTATAATAGTACAGTAAAAGGTTACTATATACAGTAAATCTTTTGTGCAGTGATTGGCACAACAATTATAATCCTTCCTTTATTACTTGAAAGAGTTTATTTCTTCTTTATTCTATTTATCACGTGCTGCTGATCTACACTAGGCCTTGATCATGCACAACAGACACTTTGCTGACCAGGTAACATTAGATTGCAAGCTCCTATAGTTAATCTCATTGATGTGCATATAAAACTCAGCCACACCCTTACATATTGCAAACATGACCCACTCCTTGTATTACCCTTTATCAGAAATGCTCTTTCCTCTTTAAGCCCAGGGAACAGGTGGAGGTAGGAGTAGTAAGTGCTAGAAAGTTATGTAATAATTTACTCTAGGAGTGAGTGACAGGATCAGCGTCAGTGGCATAACCAAAAAATTTTTGGAGGGGCCACAAAGGCTACTCTAGCCTACTGCCCAATTGTGTCCCATCTAAAAAAAGGTGTTACATTCCCATACAAAATATGTACACAAAGGGTCATTGACCATAGTGTAGAATTGTAGGAGTGAACGTAATGGGGTCTTTAACCCTTTATTTTCCCACTAGCTCACACTAGCTTTATTGGTGTAGGGCACTGGTTACATCAGACCCTCTGTCTCAACTGGACCCTCGCAATACTGAGTGGAGGAAGGGAGAGGTGTGGCAGAACTATACCATTAAGCTGCTAAACAGAAGTTCTAGATGCCAGTAGTTCTTGAACCAAAATATAACAGGTTATTAACAGGCACAAACCTTCATGTTTGAGCAATCTATCTGTTTTTTTTTACTGGTGTTTTTAGGGCAAATCTTTTATCCTTTGACTATGCCCCTCAACTTTGTGTAATCTTCTTGGGTTTTCCACCACGATTCTGGTTAAAAGTGTTGAGAATTACAGTGGATTTTCGGCCCTCTGTTTATTCTGCAGATGCTGAAAATTCCTCTCTGTTCTTTTATTTTTTCCTCATCTTTTCATACCATTAATTCCTTGTAATTGTTTCTATGCTTCATTCTTGTCTACTCGACTTTATTTATGTAAATTGTCCTTTTTATATACCTTTCCCAATGGGATAACTTTTCATTACTTCATTGATTCTTCCCCAATAATTTCATTCATTCGTCTTACATTTATCAGACACTCTTCCATTAAGTTTCCTTGACTTTCAAAGAATTTACTTCAATCTGTTCTATCTTTCTCCTCACAATGTCATCGGAGCCTACTCTGCCCATCTGATCATACTTCCATTCTCCATTTGCCCCTTCACTTATTGTACTTATATTGTACTGACCATCATCTTGTCTTTTTATGTCCCACAAGATGATAATCTATCCATTTCCCATAAACTTTCTTAGTTTGGAGTAAAAAAAATAAGGATATATTTACCCATTTTGGATTTGTAAGAATGTGTACCTTCCAAACTATAAATATGGTTTTCTGCAGACGTCATACTGTTAGGGGGCTTATTTAGTAGCAGCTGGAGTATTCGATATGGAAGTTAGCTTTGCAGTTTTGTATTTTGCAGTAGAAAGACTCATTTTAGATTCATTATAATGTGTACTTTTGGAAAACATATGGTTTTCCAGCGTCTCCTTACTGTTAGGGGGTCTTATGGCACATAATACACATACTCAATTCTTATATTGCAGCAGCCAGAGGGTCAGCTGTGAAAATATTACATGCAAATTTGGGTTCCTCTGTCCCACATAGTTTGGTAAATCTATGCATATTGAACATCAAAGTGTTCAGTAGGGTTCATATTTAGGATGTTTTCTCTTGGTTCTTAATGCTGTGTGGGCGATAAGATGCTATAAAGTGAAAGCTTTGAATCCTTTTTCAGGTATTTTGTCAAACCCGACAATTTTGGGAATTAGTAGTTTGGAGTAGAAAGACATTGTTACCCATTTTGGATTAAGCTGAATGTGTACTTTCCAAAAATATATTATTTTTAGGGGGTCAATGTATTATTTTGTGTATTTACCCCATAAAAATGATTATTCAGTAACTTAATTCCCCCTATAAAACTCAGAAACCTATGTAGGGATATGTAAATAGCCACCCCTAGTATTATTGTCAGCAGTTCCTCCATGTTATGGACACCTAAAATGGGTCCTAAAATACAGTTGGGAGGGGTACTGTTGGCTCTTTCTGCTCTAAAAGCCAGGCTTTCAGTGTCCATTTTGTGCTGGCTCTAGCCTGAGCTAACAGGCTGAGTCTGTGTGGAATCTGAGTATTTTAGGAATAGTAAGAATAGGCTACTCACCTTTATAGATCACTCTAGGAGTGCTAGTCAGTCAGTTTATTTAGCTGAGCAGTCTGAGGCTCCTACGAGGATTGTAGTGGGATTAAGATCCCAGGGTACTCATTGACCAGAAGTAGGGACTAAGTGTACAGACCTAGGGTAGATAGATTCCCCTCAGGTTCCACTTAGGGAAAAGGCTGAAAACTGGGTGTACCTCCTCAAAGCTGCATGTATTGTTCCTATCTCTGAGGAGAATCATACTAATGAAAGGTGTTGTGAGTACTGCCTATTCAATGTATTGTATGAACCTGCAATGTTCTGATCTATGTACACTCCACTGAGGATTGTATACTGTGCTCAATAAATCTGTTATTTGGTTAAGTTATAAGAACCACTGGCGCCCAATTATTTGCACCTTGATTACAGTTACAGTTGCACTACACCCTGCTTCCACCTCGATGCGAAGGCTCACTCCCTAAGATTTAAGGTCTCATCCGGAGCAAATGTACTAGGAGTGAAGCCCATAGTAGAGAAAGGTGCACTCAATTTACTATAGCGCTACACCTATATAAAACTATATATATCTGATATTGGAATGTTTGAGATACTTGAGGCTTTCCAAATGAGTTTAATTGTTGTGCATGTAAAATGTAAAATATTTTTCTGGTATAAATCCCTATATCATGAAAAATAGACATTTTTTATTTTTTTGCTATGTTGAGCTCCAGAAGTGGAAATGCACACACACGCAAGCAGATTTAGAAAGCTCAGGTTCTCCTGAAAAAATATATAATTTTCCTAGGTAAACTAAACGTCCCCCCCCCCAGGAAATGCCCTTAAAGGCAGAGCGTATTATGTTCAAAAAATAGCTGGCTCTGAGTGCGCTCAAAGGGTTAAAGCTACCTGCCCCTGTCACGCTGCTCATTGTTTGTTATATCAGTTACCTAAGTTTCTAAGAAAGTCAGTGCTGGTTTTGAGGTAAAAACCATAACCACGTGTTCAGTGCCCTATAGAAGATGTCTCCACTCCTCAAAGGCCCATTTCATAGCCAGTAATTCCCTGTTACCAATATCATAGCTCATCTCTGCAGGAGAGAACTTCCTAGAAAGAAGGCACAGGGATGAATTTTATTGGTAACAGGGTGTCATTGAGACAAAACTGCCCCCGCTCCAATCTCAGAAGAATCCACCTCCACCAGGAAATGGAGGGTATAGCCAAAATAAATAATTTTTCTCAATAATTAAAAGGCCCTTATGATCTCTTCAGGCCAAATACTAGGGTCGGCCCCCTTTTTAGTAAGGGCATTGATAGGAGCAACAAATGTAGAGAAGTTCTTAATAAATTGCCTATAATAATTGGTGAACCCTGAGAACATTTGGATGGCTCACAGAGACAGGGGTTGCACCCAATCTAGAATGGCCTGAACTGTGGCTGGTCCATCTCTAAAGCCTTTTGGGACAAAATATACCTTAAAAAATGTATGGTGGTTACTTCAAACACACACTTTTAAAGTTTGACATGAAGCTGATTTTGCCTTAACATAGATAACTCCTCCTGAACATGGGCATGATGATCAGTTAGAGAAGTTACATCGTTACATAGTTAAATCGGGTTGGAACGATCCAGTTCAACCCCTCCAAATGAAAACCCAGCATCTATACACACACCCCTCCCTACTTTTAATTAAACTCTATATACCCATATCTATACTAACGATAGAGCTAATAGCCTTTGATATTATGTTTGTCCAAGAAATCATCCAAGTCCCTCTTATAGTCATTAACTAAATCAGCCATCACAACATAGTAGATAGTCTATAACAAACAAGGGAAAGTTGTGCTCACCACACTCATTTAAAAAATATAAGTTGGGGTGCAATGAGGCTGTGACCACAAAATACATACATAGACAAATACAAGATTCCTCTGCACTCAACCCATTATCAATATATTTAAGACAGAGACATTTTGTGCTACTGCTACTGAAAAATGCCTTACCCTTTAAACAACACAGGGATTGTTTGTCCATATATTGCTATATATTCAAGCTGGCCAACTACTTCAAAGTCATCCCATATCCAATCCATTCATGGAATGTATTGGCTGCATGTCATCAGCAAACACAAGGTTCTTGAACTGAAATGAACTTGAAATAAAAAAGTTGCCATATTTACAAACCTACTAGCTTTTTCTGACCCTATTATCCCAGTCAGGTCAGGGTAATTGAAGGCTCCCACAATAATAACTTGACCTAGTTGTGAAGCCTCCTCCATTTGTAATAGTAGCTGGTCATTCTTGGTGCAGGACATTAGTCTTTCCATGCCCTAGAGCAGGGGTCCCCAACCTTTTTCACCTGTGAGCAACATTCAGATGTAAAAAGAGTTGGGGAGCAACACAAGCATGAAAAATGTTCCTGGGTGGTGCAAAATAAGGGATTTGATTGGCTATTGGTAGCCCTTATGTGGACTGGCAGCCTACAGGAGACTCTGTTTGGCAGTACACCTGGTTTTTATACAACCAAAACTTGTTTCCAAGCCAGGAGTTTAAAAATAATTACCTGCTTTGAGACCACTGGGAGCAACACGTTGCTCACGAGCTACTGGTTGGGGATCACTGCCCTAGAGTCTGAAGCCCCCCACCACTTATCTGCATCTACCATTCCCTACTAATTGTTTATATGCTTTATCCCTGCCCATTCTTCTTCCTTAGGACCATCATTATCTACTGCTCTTTATTCTTGTTACATTTCCACACTGGCTGTCTCTCCATCCATTTTATCATATTTTTCATTATCTTCCTCAGTACCTTTATATCTCCTTACATTATTTTTCCATGAATTTTGATTTTGTGGATTCCCCATCAAATTCTTCTCAGCTCTGTTTTAAAATTTCGTTTCATAGAAATAGCTAATAGATCACAAACTTTCAAAAGCATGTCCTACCTTTATAAAATTAAATTCCAGAAAAAGATAAAAAAAAAAAAAAATGAGATGAAAAGCCCAAATGTTAGAGACTGGATTGCAAAAATTAAGAAATTCAGGAATTTGAGGAACTAAAATCTAACTCATAAAAAATTGTTCATCTGGAACCAATTTACTGAAACTGAGCAACCCCCTGAACTGAACTGAAGCGACCCCCTGAGTGGTGTAGTATGACTGTCCACATCAGATACACTTCCCACCCTCTTCTGTATGGAGGGAAACAGATCAAGCCAACGCATTGGCCTAAACCACAGCTCACCCTGAACTCACTGCTCCCAGAGTTGGACCACTTACTACATAACAAACGTATGTACCACTTTATACATGTACCGCTTCCAACATGTTCTCAATGTAAACAAGAAAAATAGGATGTGACTCTCATTAAAAAATGTATCCTACAGCCATGACAAGGAACACCTGCTACCCATGTCCCTACCCTACTCCTAACCCCTTTCTTCCTCTTCCCTTCTTCACTCCACTTCTTACACACAGCTGGCAATTAGTATTTACTAAATCCAACAAAATAAAGCTCTATGGTGAGGAGGTAAGATTTTCATGAGATGCATGAGGAGAGGCATCATCCTTCTCCACCTGCAACTCTCTCAAGTCTTTATAAAGATTTTTTTTTGGATTTTCTGTTTTTTGGTTAAATCAATTGCATGAAAATAAGAACTGCATATTGGCTTGTGTACATTAGAATTTTAGGTTTTAGAAAAAAGTCTTCTTTTACACATAATGAAGGTGAAGGTTTGAATTGAATTTGCATTAGATTTCAATATTTGCAATGGTTCTTTGGATTCTTTAGGTTTAAGGAAGTCAAAAGCCATTGGGAAATCATTGAAATCTTTTAAAATGGCTGCGTTTTGAACATTGATTAAATACCAAGAGAAGTGAATATACTTTTTTATGAAGTTAAATATAGCTTATAAGGAATTGTTGAGGTATTGTTCCACTAAAAATAGATCATCCTTAAATGTGAAAACCTTAATAAAAGGGTCATTTCACCATAAATCCCATCCGCAGGGACATCGCCAATTTACTAACAGGCGTAGGTGACAATTTGCTAGCGAACCGGACCATCGCTAGTGTTCCTTTGCACTCTATCGCCAGGTGACTTTTTGCTCTGTTGAACGGTCGTTACTTCACAAATTCAGCAAAGTGCGAATTTTACTGAACGTTACCTCTTTCGTCAGTGTTGACTTCACCACCTCAGACCAGGCGAAGTGCTAAAATGAAGCGAGATCTTCCTCAATCTTATGTCACTTACATCATGTCCTGTGTGCCGGAAATGCATTAAAGTTGTAAAAATGCTGGCGACTTGTCCTTTTTTTAAGCGTTATTGCCTGCAAAAGTCCTAACTTGAACTTTTTTGGGTTAACATTTTTTCCCAGACATTTGAGGGCCATGGAATATTAGTTTTAGAGTGGGCTCATGTGTAGGGCGTTATATGATCTCTTTTGTCTTTATTCAGGTTCCTTGAACATTTGTAATAATAAGTGGCCACTTCAAGCATTTGCACCAACATCTCTAATAATGACGTCCATACAACTTTAATGTACCCGCCCTATTCAAATTGTCCTAAGCGTAAGAGGACTAACGAAGTTTCAATAGGCAGAAGCGGTCACTACCGTAATTTTGATTTGAAACGCTCACACTGCAGTAGTAACGCTAGTGAAAAGTCGCCAGCGTTCGGCACGCAGGACAGAACTTCACATTTTAGTGAATTAGCGTAGTGGTAACGAATTTTCGCCTGGCAAAGTGGCGAGAAGCGTTCGCTGCCGACAATTTGCCCTTTAGTGAATCTGCCCCACTGTCTATTTATTGTTATTCTCTTATGATTTTAATATTAACATAAGAGGCTCCTAAGACGTTGAACAGTTGTGGGTAGAAGGGGCTCCCCTGTCAACTGCTTTTGAAAATATGAAAAGTGTCTGAAACTTTACTTCTGCCAAGACTAGTTCCAAATTTATTCTTTAAAAGGTACTTTAATCCTCAATGCATATAAACTGCCATAAGTGAAACTAATTAAAAGTAAGGAATTTTATGTTTTCTAACAAACATAAGTTTTTTGCTTCCAATCCATTTTGTTTCTTTGACAGCATTACTTTCTATCAAAGGAACTTTAGAATAGGACTTTAGAATCCATCCATACCTTTAAAAATTCTGTTATTCAACATAGGGAGAGAAAATGCCTTCATTCTCCAGAGATGTCAAGCTAAAGGTCCCCATAGACGCAAAGATCTTTAGTTGATGAACGATCGATTTCAGTGCAATCCAAACAATTTGTCAAATTATCCTGAGGTTAGTGGGAATTGAACAATCGTGCATCTTACGATTTTTCATCCGACATCTGTTATCGGTCCCAGTGCAATCTATTTATGTTTGCAGGGCCAAGCAGGCAGCTACCCTCAATTTTCCTGGCTATATCGCTTTTTAGTTGATGGACAAATCGTACATTTAAACAATCGATTCAAGATAATCGTGGTCTCACGATAACGAAAAGATCTATTAAAAATCTTTACATCTATGGCCAGCATCGAATTGGCTACTTCGACCTTCGACTACGACCTTCGACTTCGAA
Source organism: Xenopus laevis (assembly GCF_017654675.1). Lineage (NCBI taxonomy): Eukaryota > Metazoa > Chordata > Amphibia > Anura > Pipidae > Xenopus > Xenopus laevis. The sequence goes on from NC_054373.1 coordinate 180,623,956, forward strand.
CCGAACGATTCAAACTAAAAATCGTTCGACCATTCGATAGTCGAAGTACTGTCTCTTTAAAAATTTCTGAGACCCCCTAGTTCGCCACCTAAAACCTACCGAGGCCCATGTTAAGGTCCCCATAGGCTTGCTAACAATTTTCTTATCGAAGGATAATCGTTCAATCGATGGATTAAAATCCTTTGAATCGATCTAACGATTATTCCTTCGATCGTTCGATCGAACGAATTGTGCAAAATCCTTCGACTTCGATATTCGAAGTCGAAGGATTTTAATTCGGCAGTCGAATACCCTCGATACTCGACCCTTGATACATCTGCCCCTAAAAGTAGACCTTTCAATTCTCTTCCATTGCTAGTGCTTTCAAGTTTCCATCAAACAGTATAGGGAGAGAAAAAAACTTCAATCATTACAACTATCAAACCATCTTCATTTCCACATATCTCAAATTAGAAGTATAAAAACAAAACTTTAAAACTACTAGAGCTTTAAAATTTCCATTATACAACATAGGGAGAGAAAATCCCTTTATCCACCAGAGGCATCAAACAACGGCTGTCAAATTAAACCTTTCAAAAGTATGTATATGTATGTATGTATATTTTTATAGCGCTCCTTGAGGGCAAAGCACTGTACAGCAAAACAATAAATCAGAAGTAACAAACAAGGGGTCACTGCATTAATAAGTAACAATAAGTGCATTATTAGAAATACAAAGACAAAAGGCTGGAGGACCCTACCCCGTAGAGCTTACAGTCTAAATGGGAGGGTAACATACAGACACAATTCAGAGGGGCATTAAAGTGCTGTAGGTTACAGTTTCTTACACTGTCAAATAAGTGCCAGTTGTTAACCAGGTGCTGCCAGGTAGTTTTTGAGTTTAGTTCTAGAGACACTGAAGGAGGATTCCAAATGTAAGGAGCAGCAAGACAGAAGGGTTTATTTATTAATACTTTTGCTGACTGGAGAAGGTGGAGGGTAAGAGTATCTGTAATCGTTTTATTTGGAGAAAAATTTAGCATAATTAGAGTATAGTTATTTATTTTTATTTTATTTTGAGTCACAGTGTTTTTGACCTCTAATACTTCTCTCCAGAATCATTCTAGAGCTGGGCACTGGGGCCATATATGGGTATGTGTCCCTTTGAAAATTGTTGCACCTACAGCATTTGCTTGAGATATTAGGAGACATTCTTTTTAGTTTGACTGGTGTGTAATGCCACCTTGTGGTAAATTAATACATTTCTTCACTAATTCTGGAAGTGTTGATGTTTTATGTCTATGTTCTTTTTCCCATGCCAAACAGAACGGCTTAGTGTTTTGAGGAATTGCCTTTAGCAGGAGTTTATAGGCTTTAGAGAGAGAGCTTTATCTACTTCTAAGGATGTAGATAGTAATATTTCCAAAGGAGTCTCAGGTCTGTTCCAATTATTAATTTTTCTGGATTGGGTGTGAAAGTGGAGTTGGTTATACCCCCAGTTGTCTCTTGGGTGGTGACCCCCAGGCCCAGACTGGCAATCTGTGGGTTCTGACAAATGCCAGAGGGGCTGCTGTATGGTTCCATAGAAAGTTACCATATAGTGGGCTGGTAGGGGGCTGTTTGGGCCTCTATGTACTTGGAATGGCAGGGCCTATTTTGACTCCCAGTCCAGGCCTGGTGACCCCACTGCATCTAGATCTCTACCAGCAGGATCATTTTGGGTTTTTTATGAGGTCCCTTAATTGATTGCCTCTAACTCCCATTTTTGCCCACCTAGTGAAGTAGCCCTTCTCCATACTGGGTAAGAAGTCTTGGTTGAACATTAGAGGTTGAAGCACATATGGGAGGCATGTTAACTTATATATTTCTTTGTTTTTGTGCCATACTTTCAATGTAGCCTCAATCAGAGGGTGTTGCCAAATCTCGTTCGGGAGATTCTCGCTCTCAGTCCACAAATTGTTAGCGATTGGTTATTCTGAGAAGGTTTGCTCTTTCTTTTCTTTTTCAGAAACCCAGCTAAGGATGCGAACTAAGTGTGTTGAGACATAATAAAGGTAAGAGTCAGGAAAGCCAAGACCTCCTTTTCCTTTTTGTAGGATTAAATCTACATTTGATAATGTGAAGGCAACCATCTCACAAGCTAATAAGTGGTACTTTTGTTGCTTGTTTAAGGAACTCCTTTTGTAACTTTTAATTCAACCGCAGATACAAGCAAAAAGATTTACCAATGTTCCCTCAAAGTCAGAAGTTAAGGTACTGCCTATCCTTACCTATGGTTGTTCCGAAATCACAGGATGGTGGATGCATTAATACTTATGATTGTAACCAAATCACAAGATTGTAGCGTTCATTGTCTAAATTAGGGGGCTTTGTTATTCCATCAGCTGAGGCTAGTAATATTTTAGTTTTCCAGATAATTTGAAATCTAATTTGAAAACTAGTCAAAGTAATTGGCTCTTAATAATATTAGTGGCTTTTACTATGATATCCGAAATGAAGAATTTAGAGAATTTAAGAGTGGAGCCTGGTGCAGCCAAATGTAAATTCAGTGGTTTTACAATTCATCAATTGGGAAACACACAACAAAGTCATTCAGTGCCAAAGATTTATTCTTATTATCCCTTCAGTACTATCGCAGCATACAAAGAGATTATCGCCATACCTGTTCATGGTAGGACAGTGGAGAGTAAACAGTTAAATATTTAATATGGATAACCTACTGGATTGGTTTTGAGCATTACCCCAAGCCCAATCCAGTGTTTTTCTGTCCTACCTCTGGTAGTTATGTGGAGAGACTTTAGTAACCTTTTTTTCTTTCTTTCTTTTAGGATTTCCAGGCCCAAAGGGGGTTTGATGACCATAGGGATGTATCAACCAAGGGGTAGGTCATCCCAGGGATTAACAGGGTCCCTCAGGTACAGGAGAAGAAGGATGCAGCACTTGTTGTCCACTCGCTAGGTTAGTGAGTGATTCCTGGGTAAGTGCCTGCGAGGCAGAGCGCTAGTGTCCCATAGTTGCCTCATCCAAGATGGCGCAATGGTAGTCTCAGGTGTTCATGTAATTTTTTTGGCGCAGATGCCATTGGTGAAGCTACTGGGTGCTTGAGAGTGATGTCACACACACTATAAAGAGCCGCTTCTGGGAAGTTGGCATGGGGAATTTGAATTGCTGTAAGCCCCTGCAGTAGGCTCAGAGGTATTTAAGGTACATTATTGTGGTATATACCACATAGTATAATATGTTATTTTGTTGTTCCAGTTGTCCACCCCTCCTGACAATGAGCATTCGTCTCACAAGAAAAACAAAAAATCTAAGCATCTACAGTGCCTTGCTTGCATACATCCCCTGCCAGATGACTACTGGAGCAGATTATGCCAAGAATGTATGACTCAGGTGGCTAATAGGGACAATCCTGGAAACTCCACAAATTGGATTAAGGAATTTAGTGATGGGTGAATCTGACCCAGACAAAATTAAAAAGATCCAGACAAATCTCCATCTTTTAGTAAAAGGTTTAACCTCTTATTTCCAGAGGAGGAAGTCGCTAAATGGGGGCGGGCGCCCGTAAAGTCGATATTGCCATAGCAAGGTTTCCTAAGAGGACCTCAATCCCAGTAGAGGATGGTTCAGGGCTTAAGGAACTGATAGATAGAAGACAGCATGCTCTTTGAAAAGATGCTATGCTTACTGACCTCATCAATAAATGCGGTTCCCTGGGACAAGCATCACATGAGACCTCTTCAGATAGAAATCTTGATGAAATGGAACCGCGTAATATCATCTTTGAACCAGCGGTTTGTTCTTTTATAGAATACAAGGTCGATAACAAAATTTCAGTCACTTCTGAGAGGAAAACCTTTGAGAATATTCTCAGACAATTCAACAACTACATCAACAAACAGGGGGGAACTACAGCCCCACTCAGCAAGATTATAGCCTGGGCAGAGGTAAATGTTCCTCTGATGTCAGCCGTCCACATTCAAGGCAAGGACAATGTTCTTGCAGATTGTCTCAGCAGAGGGCAAATGAGACCAGGAGAATGGCCATTGAACCAGGATATCTTCAACAGAAAAGTGAAGATATGGGGCAAACCCTTTATAGATTTGATGGCTATAAGGAGGAATACGAAGACCCAGGTATTTTGATCAATATACAAGGAAGACAGACCAGATTTTCTGGATTCACTCTCAATAGAGTAGAAATGTCCTCTGGTGTATCTTATTTCATCCAATACCTTTGATAGGAAGAGTTTTGAGGAAAATTGTCAATGAACAGAAGCAATTCTAATAGCTCCATACTGGCCCAAGAGAAGTTGTTTCTCTCTGTTGTTTCAGATGGCCAAGGGAGATTTTCGAATTCTTCCTCAGGTTCCACATCTCATATTGCAGGGCAAGATCTGCACTCATTCTCTAGATTGGCTCAATTTAAGAGCCTGGAGAAGGAAAGGACCCTTTTAGAAGGACAGGGTCTTTTTTTGCAGTAATCAACATTCTTTAACAGGCCAGGAGGCCTTCAACAAACAGAGTCTGGAGCATTTTTCTTGGTGTCAGAGGAATTATACTAAAATAATAAGATCAACCTATTAATATGGTGTTGAAGTTCCTTCAGGAATGCTTCGATAAGGAGTTAGCCGTAAACTCCTTAAAAGTACAGATCTCAGCCCTTTCTGTACTTTTTGGCTCATCCTTACTCAATAGATCCTTGGTCAGAAGCTTTGTAAAGATAAGAACCAGAATTATTCAGTCCTTTCCATTATTGGACCTTAATCTAGTTCTTACAAAACTTTGCTCCAGTCCTTATGAACCCTTGGAAGAAGCATTTCTTAAATTCACTTCATACACGGCACTATTTCTGGTAGCAATTAATTTGGCTACGAGAGAGGGAGAACTGCAGGCTTTGTCCTATAAGGAACCAAGTTTTTCCAGACAACGTCTTTCAGACAACTCTTCCGAATTTCATGTAAGCTTACAATATTGCCTAGGTCAGCATTCAGGGTTAAAGATCTCTGTAACTGTTGAGTTTAAAAGACACCTTCATTTTGACCCATGAGTGGGTGCTTAGGACCCATGAGTGGGTGTCAGGATTTGGATCATCGTTTGATTATCGGGATCATGAGGGTGATGAACCAAAGGTTGTGGGGCTCCCTGATTGTGCTGAATTGATACAGAACTGGCAATTCTTGTAATTACCATCATATGAAGTTAAGTAAATGTTATTAAATTCTACCTTTACTTATGTGTGTGTAAGTTATTGCTCACAAGCAGTATATCAAAAGGTTTCATCATTGATCCTGTATATTTGTCTTCATATGTTTATTAATATTAATTTATAAAAATTAATAATATTGATAAAGGTTCACCCCTTTATTACATTAATAAAACAGCTGTGGCTTGTTTGTACCTTGACATTTTATTTATTGCTCATGTTACATATATAAGTATATACACAGAACTCAGTTATTCATTATAAAGTGTTCAGCATACCTGCCATGTAAATTAGTTTGTTAAATGAAAAAAAACTGATTTATGTTACAGTGAATGTACAATCTGGGGTCTAAACAAAGCCTCAACATTGGATGAAATATATTGGTAACCCATGCACAAAAACTATACAAAATGAAACTTTCAATATAGGCTTTTTTTTTATAAATGTATTGTTCTGTCTAGAAATGATTTCAGTCCATAATTTAAGACATTCATTTGTCACCAATCTTAAATTGATTGAGATTTTTTGCAGAAGAACAGGCCATTGTCCAATCTCATTAGAGCTTCACCCATTGGGGCAAATTTAGTAACGGGTGAAGTGGGCTTTTCTAGCGAAAATTAACCGAGAAGACAATTTGCAGGGATGTTGGAAATTTACTAAAAGGCGTAGAGGACAATTTGCTAGCGAAAAAGATCAGCGCTAGTGAAGTTTCGCACCTTTTCGCCAGGCTAATTTTTTCTCAGGTGAACGATCGTTACTCCATAAATTTATCAAAGTGCGAACTTTCCAATACGTTACCCTTTTTTGCCAGGGTTTGTTTCGCCATGTTATACCTAGCAAATTGATAAGACAAAGCTATATCCTCAACGATATTATATCAGTGACATCATATCCTTTATGCCAAAAAAGTCATTAAAAAAAACGCTGGCGTTTTTTCATATTTTAATGTGGAATTATGTTTAAAAGTTGTAACTGTTACATATATGTTGTTAAAAAATAATTTATTTATTTGTTTTAGGGTGGGCTCAATAGAGAATCTCTTTTGCCTTTATTTTGATTCCTTGGACATTTGGAATAATAAGTGGCCACTTACAGCACTTTTACCAACATCTCTAATAAAGACGTATATATATGACCTGTATGTATCCACCATATTTATATTTGCGTATGTTAACATAAGTTTTGTTAGGGAGAAAGTAACGGTAGAGAAAATTCATTCATCTGCCAAGACGAAACTTTGCATTTTGATAAATACGTGTATTCGCTGTCAATTAACGTCTGGCAAAGTTGAGCAAAGTGTGGCAAGGCCTTCCGAGGTGAAAATTCAACCTTTAGTAAATTTGCCCCATTGGGTGAGTCTGAGTTGTTTTGTTATTAACTTCATGAGATCTTCACCCTCACATCGAGTTAAAATAGTTTAGCCATCTGTATATATACCATTAGTTTTGGGGGGAAAAATAAGGAAAGTAAACATATTCTTTGTTTATTGGTTATATTACATTTTGGCACTGGATGTGGAACACTGGAGTGTTGCCTATGAGGGACATTTCACAGACCCTTCCCAGCGAGTGAAATTAATTTTGACACCCTCTTGCGGATCTCTTTGGTTTTTATGCCGTATATGATTGGATTCAACATAGGAGGAATGATCAGGTAGAGGCTGGAAATAAGGATTTGGACAGATGGGACTGCAAAAACCCCAAATCTTTGAGATATGAAGGAGAAGAGGGCTGGGATATATAACACTAATATAACACCAACATGGGCAGCACACGTGTTACCAACTTTATATCTGGCTTCTCGGGTAGGAAGTCTCAGCACAGCCATTATAATCATGGTGTAGGACAGAATAATACATGGTATGTCTGATCCTGTCACTAGAAAAAAACTGCTAGCCCGTAAATAAAGTTGATTCTGAAATCACCACAGGAGAGCTTTGCCACCGCTATTTGCTCACAGTAAGTATGTTGAATAATGTTATTCCCACAAAATGGGAGCCTTCTGACAAGGAATGGGTAAGGAAATACAAAAGGTCCCTCTCATTGTCACAAACAGTCCCATTTTTGCAATCATGGAATTGGTCAGGATAGAGGAGTATCTCAGTGGGTGACAAATGGCCACATAACGATCAAAGGCCATAGTCACTAGTACAGAAGACCCCATTATGGAAAAGGTGTGGATAAAGAACATCTGCACTAGACATTCCTCAAAAGTGATCTCTCTTAGCTTGAACCAGAAGAGCAGCAGCATCTTGGGAATGGCGGCATTTGACTGGACAAGGTCAGTGACTAATAACATGGAAAGGAGCAGGTACATTGGCTGGTGAAGCCTCCTCTCAGCTTTTATGATAAGAAGAACAGTAATGTTGGCTGAAATGGTTACTATATACATGCAACACAGTGGTATTGAGATCCAAACATGCATCTCTTCCATCCCTGGGATCCCAATCAGGATGAATGGAGAGGAGATCTGATTGGCTCTGCTGAGGTTTGACATGATGACTAACAGGAAGAAGCTGCAGGGCATCTCCACATATTCTTGCCACAAAAAGGAAATGTTACAATTTCTAGTCTATTTCTTCTCTGCCCAGTTATACAGTCTTTGCAATGGGCCACGGAAAATTCTTCCTGAAATAAACAACATAAACATTGAAATATCAGAACATTAAACAGAATTTGCACCAGGACTCTCACTCTTTCCAAGCCCAACAGCCACAATAATAAGCCCATCAATAAAGAGAAGAGGAAATTGTCCTTAGTGTGTGTCTTATCAAATACCTTCCTACGTTTACAGTAGATCTCAATGGCTTTATTTTTGTCTCTTACATGGGAAAAACCCTCCTACATGTATTAATAACTGTCCTAGTGTTGGTGTAAGTGCCATTATCAGTACAGTAACATCTCTTGTATGAGACACAGGCAGTGTCAGACTGGGATACTAGGGGCCCACCAGAAAACCTTAGGTTGAGAGCCCACTTTCAAAACTATTATACCTCCTCTCCTCACTCAACCTCTTTATTCTCCTAGTATCTTTTCTCTACATACTTTACTCTATTCTTCCATTATTAAGTCTCGTTGTTCCCATAAAGAAATAGGGAATGACATGAAATAGGCCAAATGGTTAGAAGCAAGAGGCCCACTGACACCTGGGCCCACGGGGAGTTTTCCTGGTATCCCGGTGGGCCAGTCCGACACTGGACACAGGTCAGTCCCCCGGCAATCCTCCCTGAGCACAAAGTACACTTAACAAATTATATTAATAGAATTAATGTTGTTTAAAAGCCATTAAGTTCATTATGCCCCAACAGTTGGTCTTCATCTCATAATTATATTTTCTGGCCTTAGCTGTGAATGTTATACGAGAGGGAGGAATCAGCCCCAGTATGACTTGCTCTCCTGGCACAAAACCTGTGTAATATGTCCTGTATCCTGTAATAATATCCTGTAATAATAATATCCTGTAATAATAATATCCTTAAGTATTCTGTAATAATATCAGTAATATATATCCTTGTATAAACAGTCATCCCTGTAATAACTATCCTGAAAATAATCTGAACAAATATCTTAATAAATATATGTTATATTAAATATCCTGTAATAATTATCCAACATTTCCTGTTTCCATAATAATTTCCTGACTGTATATATCTGAGAGAATAATAGCCCCATATGTATATATCTCCTGTAATAATATCCTGTAATAATATCATGTAATAATAATATCCTGTAATAATAATCTGTAATAATGTCATGTAATAATATTCTGTAATAATATCCTGTAATAATATCTTGGTGCCACCTGTGACCCAAATCACTTATTTTACAGGGAATAAACCCAGATCCTCTACTGATTCCCATTGCTGGGTGTATAGCAAAGAGCTGATTGTATATAAAGTGATGTAGAGCAGCAGGACTTTCCCCCACAGACAGGATTAGGTACCTGGGAAGGTCTCACTGATGATGGGAGAGAGGATTCAGCTCCTAACGATGCAGAGGAACCAGTCACACTCCTTTCCTATAGGTCTGAGGATTTATTGGAATAGATTCCTTCTAAACAGAACCTCGTCCTACAGAAACTGTACAGTTATAGGCAAATGAATGGCAGTGTCTGTGCTGACTGCATATGAAATGCTGGATCGATTGAAGGATTTTCCTTCGATCAAAAAACCTTAGAAAAGTAATGGGGAAGGTCCCCGTAGGCTAACATTGTAGCTCGGTAGGTTTAAAGTGGTGAAGTATGTAGTCGAAGTACTTCGACTATCGAATGGTCGAATAGTCGAATGATTTTTAGTTCGAATTGTTCGAATCGAAGTCAAAAGTCGTAGTCAGGTCAAAGTAGCCTATTCGATGGTCGAAGTACCCAAAAAAAACCTTAGAATTTCGACGTTTTTTTACTTCGAATCCTTTACTCGAGCTTAATAAATGTGCCCCAAGGTGTTGCCCCCCCAAATCCCTGGTACATACCCAGTAAATCTTCCTCTGTAATGTTATCAGGGATCATCTAGATCTTCTCATGGTACCAGGGGTCTCCCACCAACCTGCAATAACCTCCAGCCTTTCTGTCTGAGTTTACTGAGGAAAATCTCCTTATAAACCCTATAAACTGCCTCCATAAATAATATAAATAAATCAGCCTCAATTCTCTCCTGGATAAAGTCTCTCCAGAGAATTATTCCCTTCCCTGTCCCTTGTCCCCTCATTACAGAGACACAAGGTGATGCTGCAATAGAAATCACAATATGGATAACGTATTTACTGTGATTATGTGAAGCTTTTGTGCAGTGATTGGCCCCGGGCAGAGCTGTAATTAACTGTATGTGTAATTATTATCTTCCCTTTAATCATTTAATAATTTGTTTATAATGTATTCTCTTATTCATTATCATGTGCTGCTGATCTGCACTAGTTTCTTTTTCATACATGACTGACACCCTTTGCTGCCCAGTTAAGATTAGATTGCAAGCTCTTTAAGATACTCAGTGAAACTCATCAATATGCTTATAAACTCCAGCCACATCCCTGGCCCATTGCAAATAAAATTAATTTTTGTATTTTTTTATCAGAATAGCTCATTATAGTTACAGAGTTAAAGGAAAGGTAACACCAAAAATTAAAAGTGTTTTAAAGTAATGAAAATATAATGTAGTGTTGCCCTGCACTGGTGAAACTGATGTGTTTGCTTCAGAAACTCTACTATAGTTCATATAAACAAGCTGCTGTGACACACTGCCATGTTAGTGTATAACTTGCATTTATATTATTTTTGCCAAAGTGCATAACCTGCATTTATCAACATTGAACCTCATTTTCCAGTTTGCTGCCCAGTTTTCCAACTTAGACAAATCACTCTGCAAAGTGGCAGCATCCTGCATGGAACCTATAGTTCTGCACAATTTAGTATCATCTGCACAAATAGAAACAGTACTTTCAAGACCCACCTCCAGGTCATTAATAAACATTTTAAAAAGCAAGAGCCCTGCTGTAGTCCAATTACAATGTTCTGTTTACCTCTTTGTAATCTTTATTTCAGCCAGTTCTCTATCCAAGTTCAGAAACTACGTTCCAGTTATTCATCCATCCACTGCCATCCCAGAGTCAAGGCTCCTGCTCAGACAATTTAATTAGTCTGGCAAGCTCTGTTACACATAAAACCATGCTGGCACAAACTCATAGTATTGTTAATGCATTCAATGTAGTCAAGTATTTTATCCCTTATTACCCCTCCAAAAGCTTTCCTACCACTGATGTCAGGCTAAAAGTCCTATATATTTCAGGCTAACAGTCCTATAGATTTCAGGCTGTTGACAGGATCCCTTTTTGAATAACAGCACTGCATTAGCAATTCGGCCGTCTCTCAGCACTACGCTCAACCGTAATGAATTTAGTCAATAGGTTTGGCAATCACAGAACTAATCTCCATTAGTACCCTGGGGTGAATACCATCTGGATCCAGACCTTTGTTTCCCTTTATATGTTCTAGTCTTTTGAATATCTTCCCGAGTCACCCATGCATAGGTACTTATAGTACTAGAATTGGATCCATTAAAAAGGAAGCCTTCATTAGTTGGCTGAACTTAACAGTTTAGAATCTATGCTTTTTCACTGCTCTCATCAACCAACTGACCCCCTTTTGATAATAAGGGTCCCATCCCTTCCTGCTTAATTTTTTTACTATTTACATATTTAAAAAAATATTTAGGATTATTTTTACTCCTTGTTGCAATACCATTTTCCATCTCTATTTTAGCTTCTTTGATAGCTTTTTTGCTGCTTTATTGGTCACCTTGTACTCTCTACCCAAAGTTATTCCACAACCTCCCCAGTGCTATCCCTGTTCATTTCTTTATTCACTGGCTCTAATTTTGACTTTACATAATTATAATTATTATATATTATTATATACAGCACTACTCCCCAGGGATATTCTAGGTCCCAGCACTTCATACTGTGTATATACTGAGGTCAAGGATCATGAAAAGTATCTGTTTGTGTCATTAATGAAGGTCCTGGTATAGTAAATAGCTAGCATATTTTTTATTTTAATGGTCTGCCAATGGCTATCCAATAAGAATTTCAAGCATAGAGTTCCTTCTCTAAACTCTATCCAAAATTCCCTACTAATTGTTCATATTCCCTACTAATTGTTCATATGCTTCATCCCTGTCTACTCCTCTTCATCAGGACCATTATTATACACTTACACCTTTTTTTCTTATATATTTTACTGCTAGCTGCTTTTCCATCAATTTTATCATATCATTATTCATTATTTTCCTTAGAACTTTTATGTCTTGTCCTTACAATATTTTTACATAAATTAAGAAGAGTTTCTTCTACGATTACCCCATAAAATTATTTTTTAATCGATAACAAACATTAAAAAGCATGCCCTTTCAGTTTGAATTAAATTTCAGGAAAAAAATTTAAATATAGATTGTATTACATCCTAAAACTGTTTTGAATTAATATTTAAGAAAAGTAAATTAGTCATAACATGAAATGATTTACTTGTGTTTAAACCCAACATACAAACATAAAATCTAACTAACTAACTATATATATATATATATATATATATATATATATATATATATATATATATATATATATATATATATATAAATAAACCATTACAATAGCTGGCCTAAAAGCCAGCTATTGAAAGATCCATTGGATCTTTAAAAGACGCTCCATCTTCTACTGCAAGAACTATATTCCTAGCTAATTTAGAAATAGCATTGTCTACTTTAGGTACTTCCCATCCAAGGACATTGGTTTCCTCAAAATGATACTTTCTCTGCAGAAATAAAATCTTTAACCACCTCATGAAAAGCTTTTTAGATATTGTCCCAAACAGCTTAACAGCCCTAGACTCAACCACTTATTAGGCACCAGGTCCAAGGCCTCCTTGACCGCTTTTTTAAGAGAATCTACTGAAGTTAAGTCAAACCCACTTTCATAATTCTGCTCTTCATCAGACTCCAAGCCAGTGACCTCCACTTCCTCCTCAGATCCTTCAGAAGGCAACTCTTGTGATAGAGTAGCTCCTCTGCTAGTAGTTGCAGAATCCATGGCAGAAGTAAAAGCCTTATTTATCCAAGAAATAAATTATTTAGTTTGATCGGTCGACCAAGGTGAATCAAAAGAAAAATATATTCGTCCAAAAAAATAACTGTACATAACTAACTCAGGACAGGAAAAAAGGCAGCGGGTTTGGTTGGAGGAGTGCTTAAAATATATGTTTTTTTAATTGGGAGAAGGGGGTCTGGGGGCCTGTCCTAATCAGCTTGGGGGCAAGGATTAAGCCATGGTGCATAAATACATCAAGTGGCAGCAGCTCAAATAAATGCAGAATAATCACAACTCTTCCTTTATTCCCTCACCAACTTGCTTTGGGTAGTATATCGTGCCTCTTGCTCTCCGTCGCCAGGTGAAGCCCGCAGAGGTGAATTACTCCAGGATCTACCAAATCCTGAGCCTAACCACTCAGGTCTCTATAATGGCAGCAAAGGTGGTGCAGGGAACTAACCCCCACTATTCTCCTCACTGGAGCCTTAGCTGCTTAACAACTCTCCTGATCCTAACTGTCACTCCTAAAGCAACCTATAAAAAGACTCTGACCTGACACTTGCTTCTCCTATACTGAGGTCTACCTCCAGCTCAGGCCCTAGCAGCAACACCCCACTTCCTCCAGCCAGTGGGTACAATAGAAAGAGGCAGAGTACATAAGCATAGATGCCTTTTTATAACCTAGGAAAACTACCCCCCTCCCATCTGTACAGAAGGACCCAGCAATGCTGGCTAACACAATCCCTGAGGTGGGAGAAGGTTTGTGTTAGCTTTATTAGTTAGGTTGTGAAAGCTACCTACTTACTATAGCCTTCTAGGAAAGTGAGTCTCAGCTATTTTCGAATAGACTTTCTTCTCACAACCTCATCACACTTCATGTGTATAGATTGCTCCAGTGTCTTCCCATTTGTACTTTCCTTCTCTCATTGTCTGTCATGCTCCACTGCAGCTCTGCCCATTTCACTTACTGACCATTATAACCCATTCATCCACTTCGTGTGCCAATACTTCTATTCAGCTTCCTTGAACTCTCGTCCTATGGTTCTACAAATTCAAATTTGTACCTCTTTTTACCACTTAAACTCCTCTTTCATATAAAAATGACATTTTGTCCTTAGATAGTGGTTTTTGTTTGGCTCATAACATCAACAATCTCATCCTTGAAAAAGATCCCAATGAGGATCGAAACGTTGGATTATGGTATAATAATGAAGAAGTAAATTATTTGTACAAGGATGTGCTGGTTGATGTTCGTGGATATATATATATGTTCTATTTGCCAAAAGTTGTCAGTCTAGATATCAATCTGTGGGTTGAAATCTTTGCACCAAAATCTACATTTGATAATGCCTGAGTTTAACGTCAGCTGAGTTTAGTAATATTTCAGTTTTCTCAGATAAAAATCTATTTTGAAAAATAATCAAAGGAGTTGACCCCTAATTATATTTGTGGCCCTTTTAACTATATCCCATATGAAAATTTTAGACTTTCCCCAGGAGGCATACTTCTAACCCAGATCCACATATCCAGATTATATATGGAGCCAAATGCTTCCTACATGGTGCAGAAAATTCACAAAGTTTACAAAACTTGCCAAGATTTTTTTCACCAATTGGGAAAGCTGTCTTAAATTCAAGGAGCAAAATAACACGACAAAGTCATTCAGTGCCAAAGACTTATTTTTGTTATATTTGCTGGAGCAGGACCAAGCTCAGCAACCAGAACCATATGTTAAAAAAAAAACATTTAGTGGAATATTGTTTTTCCGAAAATTTTAAGACGAAGAGAATTCCATTAAGTCCAGCAAAGAGTACATTATTGTGGCTGGGTGAAATTCATTGTGCTGAATTGCGCCCAATACAGGCCCTTTTGGCTTACACCAAAAAAAATAAAAACAGCAGATGGAATTGTCATTTTCTTATTTGTGCGGCTCAGTTCTTACCAGACTTCAATTTCTGATGTGTAACGTAGGTGCTGTTTGTCTCTCCGTCACATAATAGGAGACACTTTTTTTGGATTAGAGCAGCCACCTGGCAACCCAGGCCTCTTTATTGGGCTTTGCTATACATGAAAGCATAATGTGAACCATTTCTGGTGGGATCAACAATCAAAACCTTGTCATACAAAATGAATTTGAGTACAGGACAGATAATATATTTTTGTCAGACAATCAATTGACATGGTCAACAAGCCAAGACCCATTTATGGTGTGAAACTGACTTAGCATGGAGGGTTTTGGTACAGATTTATGATTGGTTGGGTTAATAAGGGAACCATGATGGAGTCATTAGCCAGTCTTGGAAGTGCTATGGGATAACTTCATTAATACAGGTTCAGTTCTTTCTTATGTTTATCAACTGGCTGTGGCCTTTCTCAACTTTGATAAGTAATTTATTGTTCTTATTACATATATAAGTATACAGTATACACAGTACTCTGATATTCATTTTAAGCATATCTTTTCCATGTAAAATGATTTATTTAATTCAGAAAACCTGATTTATATTACAGTGTATATGGGGGCACATTTACTTAGCTCGAGTGAAGGATTAGAATAAAAAATACTTTGAATTTCGAAGTATTTTTTTGGCTGCTTCGAGCATCGAATTGGCTACTTCGACCTTCGACTTCGAATCGAACGATTCGAACTAAAAATCGTTTGGCTATTCAACCATTCGATAGTCGAAGTACTGTCTCTTTAAAAAAAACTTCGACCACCTACTTCGCCACCTAAAACCTACTGAGCATCAATTTTAGCCTGTGGGGAAGATCCCCATAGGCTGTCCTAGCTTTTTTGATCGAAGGAAAATCGTTTCGAAGGATTTAATCGTTCGATCGATGGAAATGTGGTAAAATCCTTCGACTTCGATATTCGAAGTCGAAGGATTTTACTTCGAAGGTCGAATATCGAGGGTTAGTTAACCCTCGATATTTGACCAATAGTAAATGTGCCCCTTCCTATCTGGTGCCTAAACAAAGGCTCACCATTGGCTGAGAAATATTGGTGACCCATGATCAAATGAAATTTTGAATATACATAAATATACTTTTCTGTCTAGAAATTATTTAGATAAATATTTTAAGGCATTCAGTTTCCATCAAATGTTGGCTTTGGTCCATAAATTGATTGAGATTTTGTGCAGAAGAACAGGTGATTGTCTGTAGCTTGATCATTGTAGCTTCACTCCCATATCTTCAGTGAAATAGTGAATAGCCATGTGTATGTATCATTAGTTTGGGGGAAAATAAGGAAAGTAAACATATTCTTTGTTTATTGGTTATATGACATCTGGATGTGGAACACAGCTACTATCATAGTGTTGCCTGTGAGGGACAATTCACAGACTGTTCCCAGTGAGTGAAAAACATTTTGACACCTTCTTCCGAATCTCTTTGATATTTATGCCGTATATGATTGGATTCAACATAGGAGGAATGATCAGGTAGAGGTTGGAAATAAGGATTTGCACAGATGGGGCAGAAGAAGCCCCAAATCTTTGAGACATGTAGGAGAAGAGGGCTGGGATATAAAACACTAAGATAACACCAACATGGGCAGCACATGTGTTACCAACTTTATATCTGGCTTCTCTGTTAGGAAGTCTCAGCACAGCCATTATAATCATGGTGTAGGACAGAATAAGACATGTTGTATCTAATCCTACCACTAGCAAAGGAACCAATAACCCATAAATAAAGTTGATTTTGATATCACCACAGGAGAGCTTTGCCACCGCCATGTGCTCACAGTAAGTTTGCGGAATAATATGATTCCCACAAAATGGGAGCCTTCTGACAAGGAATGGGACAGGAAATATTAACAAAGTCCCTCTCATTGTCACAAACAGTCCCATTTTTGCAATCATGGAATTGGTCAGGATAGAGGAGTATCTCAGTGGGTGGCAAATGGCCACATAACGATCAAAGGCCATAGTTAAAAGGACAGAAGTCGACATTAAGGATGTGGAATGGATCAGAAACATCTGCACTAGACATTCCTCAAAAGTGATCTCTCTTAGCTTGAACCAGAAGAGCAGCAGCATCTTAGGAATGGCGGCATTTGACTGGACAAGGTCAGTGACTAATAACATGGAAAGGAGCAGGTACATTGGCTGGTGAAGCCTCCTCTCAGCTTTTATGATAAGAAGAACAGTAATGTTGGCTGAAATGGTTACTATATACATGCAACACAGTGGTATTGAGATCCAAACATGCATCTCTTCCATCCCTGGGATCCCAATCAGGATGAATGGAGAGGAGATCTGATTGGCTCTGCTGAGGTTTGACATGATGACTAACAGGAAGAAGCTGCAGGGCATCTCCACATATTCTTGCCACAAAAAGGAAATGTTACAATTTCTAGTCTATTTCTTCTCTGCCCAGTTATACAGTCTTTGCAATGGGTCACGGAAAATTCTTCCTGAAATAAGCAACGTAAACATTGAAATATCAGAACATGAAACAGAATTTGCACCCAGACTTTTACTTTTTCCAAGCCCAACAGACACAATAATAAGCCCATCAATACAGATAAGAGGAAATTGTCCTTAGTGTATGTCTTGTCAAATACCTTCCTACGTTTACAGTAGATCTCAATGGCTTTATTTTTGTCTCTTACATAGGAAAAACCCTCCTACATGTATTAATAACTGTCCTAGTGTTGGTGTAAGTGCCATTATCAGTACAGTAACATCTCTTGTATGAGACACAGGTCAGTCCCCCGGCAACCCTCCCTGAGCACAAAGTACACTCTGAACAAATTATATTAATAGAATTAATGTTATTTAAAAGCCATTAAGGTAATTATGCCCCAACAGTTGGTCTTCTTCTCATAATTATATTTTCTGCCCTGAGCTGTGAGTGTTATACGAGAGGGAGGAATCAGCCCCAGTATGACTTGCTCTCCTGGCACAATACCTGTGTAATCTCTCCTGTATCCTGTAATAATATCCTGTAATAATATCCTGTAATAATAATATACTGTAATAATATCCTGTAATAATAATATCCTGTAATAATATCCTGTAATAATAATATCCTGAAATAATGTCCTGGTGCCTCTGGTGACCCAAATCACTTATTTTACAGGGAATAAACCCAGATCCTCTACTGATTCCCATTGCTGGGTGTATAGCAAAGAGCTGATTATATATAAAGTGATGTAGAGCAGCAGGACTTTCCCCCACAGACAGGATTAGGTACCTGGGAAGGTCTCACTGATGATGGGAGAGAGGATTTAGCTCCTAACGATGCAGAGGAACCAGTCACACTCCTTTCCTATGGGTCTGAGGATTTATTGGAATAGATTCTTTCTAAACAGAACCTCGTCCTACAGAAACTGTACAGTTATAGGCAAATGAATGGCAGTGTCTGTGCTGACTGCATATGAAATGCTGGATGTTCTCCCTGTGAGTCCAAAAGACAAATTGTATGTCTGTAGGACCCACCTGCCTGCGCCTGTACCTTGGAACTGCACCCACTGACGTCTACTGAAGGTGCCTGAGATTTCTGCCTCTGATTCCACTTGGATTATCAGCAAAAAAGTCATTCTACCTTTTCCATGAGCCAGTGGAAGCAGCCATGCACTATTCCTTGTGCTCCAATCTCACACCCCAATATTAAACATCAGAGACAGAGGGGCAGATATGGGACATTTCAGCAGTGAAACAGCCCCAGTTATACAAGGTGTTGCCCCAAATCCCTGGTACATACCCAGTAAATCTTCCTCTGTAATGTTATCAGGGATCATCTACATCTTCTCATGGTACAAGGGGGGTCTCACCAACCTGCAATAACCTCCAGCCTTTCTGTCTGAGTTGACTGAGGAAAATCTCCTTATAAACCCTATAAACTGCCTCCATAAATAATATAAATAAATCAGCCTCAATTCTCTCCTGGATAAAGTCTCTCCAGAGAATTATTCCCTTCCCTGTCCCTCATCCCCTCATTACAGAGACACAAGGTGATGCTGCAATAGAAATCACTATATGGATAACGTATTTACTGTGATTATGTGAAGCTTTGTGCAGTGATTGGCACCAGGCAGAGCTGTAATTAACTGTATGTGTAATTATTATCTTCCCTTTAATCATTTAACAATTTGTTTTCTATGTATTCTCTTATTCATTATCCTGTGCTGCTGATCTGCACAAGTTTCTTTTTCATACATGACTGACACCCTTTGCTGCCCAGTTAAGATTAGATTGCAAGCTCTTTGGGGCATATGCTTAGAAAACCCAGTCACTCCCATGATCCATTGCCAACAACACCCACTTTTCCATTACCCTTTATTATAAGGGCTTGTTATCATTTATTACACTGCTGCCTGGAGATGCCTGGGGCTGATTTAACAGTGAAAGAGATTTGGATGCTCAGCTAAGGCATTGAATGTAAAGGGGAAATAAAACCTCATCTAATGTCAGTGGACAGGACCCCTGCTATTCCCAACAACAGTCAGGTGATCCCAGTGTTGGCCAATCATTTGGGAGTTTTAACCTCGAAAGCAAGATGCAGTTAAAACCTGTCCCTGTCAGACAAATGGGTTTAAACCGTTACCTGAGGTCTGTCATTAATAGGTCTTAAAGACTGTGTATTGTGTTATATTAATTTACATTGCCCCAACGTGGCATCTACAGAACCAAGTGCAGGGATTCATGAATGAAGCCTTAAAGCTGCAGTTACAAGTTATGTCTCTAAGTTTACACCTCTCTAATGCTATTAAAGATAAAATGTGCCAGGGCTCTGGAGTCAGCACATAAATCCTTCTACTACAACTGTAACTCTGACTCCGACTCCTCTGTCTTTCATATACTGTACAGGTTTGGGATCCAGAAAGCACCAAATTATGGAAAAGTCAATTGTATCCAAACAATCTGCATTTTTAAAAATGGACACAGCATACAAGGCATTTCATCACTGCCAAAGCAGCAATAATAAAGCTATATGAAGATGGTGTCTGCTTTTGGGAAGAAACCAAAGAACCTCTGGTTTTGAAGCTGATGCTCTACCCTGTTGACAATTTGAAGATGTTACTAGCCTTCTTGACATTTTTTGGGGGGTAAAAAACTCGATTTGAGTTTACTAACGGTCCATATTTTGTTATTCCTTATCTGGACAACTTTTTATTTATTGGACCAGATGGAACGTCTGTAGCTGCCCGCCCAAGCCAATCTAACATTTAAACTGCATAATTCATTGTGACTGTTAATATAAGAGAAGTTTGTAGCAACTTAGCGCTAGTTTGCAGTACAGAACAATATATACCTTTATATGCTCTGTTGTTTGGCAAGCAGAAAAGTCATTCCTGCTGTTAAAGTTCATTTGTGTGTAGAGTAACAGCCAGCAGCTATAATATAGCCAGCTAAGCACAAGACATTACAGGGTTAATTTGAGTACTCCAGCCACCTGACAGTCTAGTCCAATCAGAACCCAGCCTCATTCTGAGATCTTCTAGAATCTAGCCAGACATGCCAGCAGCCATCTTAGAGACAGAATCTTCAGAGAGCATGCCAGAGTAGAGAAACTGCCCTTAAGATCCTATGAGGTGAAAATAGGTGAACTATCTTTGTTTATGTGTACTGATTAATGCTGCTAATGACAATGTTAGTGATTATATGTTAGAATATATACTGAATGCTCCTTTTGTATGTTTGCCCCTAGTTCTACCACATTCTACACATTCTACGTGTACTTACTGCACTTATATCGCACCAATATTGCTAAAACTCATCATCTTTGTTCCTGATTCCCTATCCTGATGATGTTACCAATAAAGAAAGTTATTTTTGTACCAG